>NC_057814.1:545776858-546027209 GCF_018294505.1 Triticum aestivum
CGATCGGCTTCAGTTAGCAGCAGTAGCGAAGGAATCGCTCGATCGGGTTCAGTTAACAGCCATCGATCGATCGCTCGGGTTCAGTAACGCGTAGACTGCAGTGCAATCGCTCGGGTTCAGTTAGAGCCCAACGCCTCGCTCGGGTTCAGTTAGAGCACACGCCTCGCACACACACGCTACGAGAGAAACGCGCATCGCTCGGCCCCCGACCTCCCACCGTAACCGGGAACTGCCAGAAGTTTTCCTCGCCCTCGCTTCTACCACGGTTTTTTCCGTCATGGACGACCCAAAGAATGTCATGCAGCTGTGTCTCCGGCCCACCCAGGACGAAAAGCCCATTTTCTGTCATGATTTTTTGTCATAGAAGTAGGAGCGCACCACATCTATGATGATACCGGGTTTTGTCACAATTATCATCATAGAAGTGTCATATGTATGACAGAAAAAAATTTCGTTCGGCCCAAAATGTCACGGATGTGTCTTTTTTTTGTAGTGAGGTCGTTAATCAAAGATGGTTAAGTTTCCTAACCATAGACATGAGTTGTCATTTGATGAACGGGATCACATCATTAGAGAATGATGTGATTCACAAGACCCATCCGTTAGCTTAGCATGATGATCATTTAAATTTGTTGCTATTGCTTTCTTCATGACTTATACATGTTCCTATGACTATGAGATTATGCAACTCCCGAATACCGGAGGAACATTTAATCTGCTATCAAACATCACAACGTAACTGGGTGATTATAAAGATGCTCTACAGGTGTCTCCGATGGTGTTTGTTGAGTTGGCATAGATCGAGATTAGGATTTGTCACTCCGATTGTCGGAGAGGTATCTCTGGGCACTCTCGGTAATGCACATCATTATAATCCTTGCAAGCAATGTGACTAATGAGTTAGTTATGAGATGATACATGCAGAATGAGTAAAGAGACTTACCAGTAACGAGATTGAACTAGGTATTGAGATACCGACGATCGAATCTCGGGCAAGTAACATACCGATGACAAAGGGAACAATTTATGTTGTTATGCGGTTTGACCGATAAAGATCTTCGCAGGATATGTGGGAGCCAATATGAGCATCCAGGTTCCGCTATTGGTTATTGACTGGAGATGAGTCTCGGTCATGTCTACATAGTTCTCGAACCCGTAGGGTCCGCACGCTTAACGTTCGATAACGATCGATATTATGAGTTTATGTGTTTTGATGTACGGAAGGTTGTTCAGAGTCCCGGATGTGATAACGGACATGACGAGGAGTCTCAAAATGGTCGATACATAAGGATCAATATATTGGAAGGCTATGTTTGGACACCGGAAAGGTTTCGGATGAGTTCGGGCATTTTTCGTAGTACCGGGGGGTTACCGAAACCCCCCGGGGAGTTAATGGGCCTTAATGGGCCATGGTGGAAGAGAGGAGGAGGCGGCCAAGTGGGAGGCACATGCCCCCCAAGCCCAATCTGAATTGGGGGGGCCTTTCCTTCTCTCCCTCTCTCTCTTCCTTCTTCTAATACTCCAACTAGGGAAAGGGGGAAACCTACTCCTACTAGGAGTAGGAATCCCACCCTTGGGCGCGCCCCATGAGGCCGGCCCTCCCCGTCCTCCGCTCCTTTATATACGGGGGAGGGTGGCACCCCATAGACACACAAGTTGATTGTTTAACCATGTGCGGTGCCCCCTCCATAATTTTCACCTCGGTCATATCGTTGTAGTGCTTAGGCGAAGCCCTGCGTCGGTAAGTTCATCATCACCATCATCACGCCGTCTTGCTGACGAAAATCTCCCTCGGCCTCAGTCAATCAAGAGTTCGAGGGACGTCACCGAGCTGAACGTGTGCAGATCACGGAGGTGCCATGCGTTCGGTACTAGATCGGTTGGATCGCAAAGACGTTCGACTACATCAATGATACGTCTCCAACGTATCTATTTTCCCAAACACTTTTGCCCTTGTTTTGGACTCTAACTTGCATGATCTGAATGGAACTAACCCGGACTGACGCTGTTTTTCAGCAAAATTGCCATGGTGTTAGTTTTGTGCAGAAATAAAAGTTCTCGGAATGACCTGAAAATCCACGGAGACATATTTTGGAAATAATAAAAAATACTGGCAATAGATTCAGCATCAGGGGGCCCACACCCTGTCCACGAGGGTGCAGGACGTGCCCACCCCTGGGCGCGCCCCCTGCCTCGTGGGCCCCCTGGGACTCCACCGACCTCAACTCCAACTCCATATATTCACGTTCGGGGAGAAAAAAAATCAGAGAGAAGGATTCATCGCATTTTACGATACGGAGCTGCCGCCAAGCCCTAATCTCTCTCGGGAGGACTGATCTGGAGTCCGTTCGGGGATCCGGAGAGGGGAATCCGTCGTCGTCGTCATCATCAACCATCCTCCATAACCAATTTCATGATGCTCACCGTCATGCGTGAGTTATTTCATCGTAGGCTTGCTGGACGGTGACGGGTTGGATGAGATTTACCATGTAATCGAGTTAGTTTTGTTAGATTTTGATCCCTAGTATCCATTATGTTCTGAGATTGATGTTGCTATGACTTTGCTATGCTTAATGCTTGTCACTAGGGCCCGAGTGCCATGATTTCAAATCTGAACCTATTATGTTTTCATGAATATATGTGAATTCTTGATCCTATCTTGCAAGTCAATAGTCACCTACTATGTGTTATGATCCGGCAACCCCGAAGTGACAATAATCGGGACCACTCCCGGTGATGACCGTAGTTTGAGGAGTTCATGTATTCACTAAGTGTTGATGCTTTGGTCCGGTACTCTATTAAAAGGAGGCCTTAATATCCCTTAGTTTCCAATAGGACCCCGCTGCCACGGGAGGGTAGGACAAAAGATGTCATGCAAGTTTTTTTCTGTAAGCACGTATGACTATATTCGGAATACATGCCTACATTACATTGATGAATTGGAGCTAGTTCTGTGTCACCCTATGTTATAACTGTTGCATGAGGAATCGCATCCGACATAATTATCCATCATTGATCCATTGCCTCCGAGCTTTTCACATATTGATCTTTGCTTACTTACTTTTGCACTGTCACTGTTACGATTACTACAAAACTGCTACTGTTACTTTTGCCACCGTTACCGCTATTTCCATACTACTTTGCTACTAAATATTTTGCTGCAGATATTAAGTCTTTCAGGTGTGGTTGAATTGACAACTCAGCTGCTAATACTTGAGAATATTCTTTGGCTCCCCTTGTGCCGAATCAATGAATTTGGGTTGAATACTCTACCCTCAAAAACTTTTGCGATCCGCTATACTTGTGGGTTATCAAGACTATTTTCTGGCGCCGTTGCCGGGGAGCATAGCTCTATTCTTTGAGTCACTTGGGATTTACATCTGTTGATCACTATGAGGAACTTGAAAGATGCAGAAACCAAGATTTATCCCTCAACTACGAGGGGACGTAAAAATCTGCCATCTAGCTCTGCACTTGATTCACCTTCTGTTATGAGTAAACTTGCGACACCTACTCCTGCTATTGATTCTGATATGTCGCATTTTATTGATGATGCCACTTCTTCCTTGCATGATACTTATGATGAAACTACTTCTATGCTTGATAATACTGTGCCATTAGGTGAATTTCTTGATGAACAACTTGCTAGGGTAAGAGAGAATGAAATTATTGAAACTGATAATATTGATGAAAGTGATGATGAAGATTCTCCCCCTAGATATGAATTGCCTTATGTGCCCGAGGGTTATGTCATGGATAAAGAAACTGCTAGAGACTTTTTTGCTTGCAAAGATAGGTATGATCTTAAGAAACTGTTAGCTAAGCTGAAAGAAAAATCTCTGAATGCTAGATTGAAATATGACCCTGCTTTTTCTACTTCACCTATCTGTATCTCTGATAAGGATTATGATTTCTGTGTCGATCCTGAGTTAATTACTTTGGTTGAACCAGATCCTTTTTATGGCTATGAATCTGAAACTGTTGTGGCACATCTCACTAAATTAAATGATATAGCCACCCTATTCACTCATGAGGAAAAAATTTGTTACTACTATATTCTTAAGTTATTTCCGTTCTTGTTAAAGGGTGATGCTAAAACATGGTTTAATTCTCTTACTCCTGGTTGTGTGTGTAGTCCCTAGGATATGATTTATTACTTCTCTGCTAAATATTTCCCCGCTCATAAGAAACAAGCTGCTTGAAGGGAAATATATAACTTTGTGCAAATTGAAGAAGAGAGTCTGCCACAATCTTGGGGGAGGCTTCTCCGATTACTTAAGGCTTTGCCTGATCATCCTCTGAAGAAAAATGAAATAGTTGATATCTTTTATAATGGACTAACCGATGCTTCCAAAGACCACCTCGATAGTTGTGCTGGTTGTGTTTTCAGGGAAAGAACTGTTGAGCAAGCTGAATTGCTATTGAATAATATATTGAGTAATGATAATGATTGGACACTTCCTGAACCAACTCCGAAGCCAACTCCGAAGAAAAGGGGTATTCTATTTCTCAGCCCTGAAGATACGCAAGAGGCAAAGAAATCTATGAAAGAAAAGGGTATTAAAGCTGAAGATGTTAAGAATTTACCACCTATTGAAGAAATACATGGTCTTGACAACCCGACATAGGTAGTAAAGGTAAATTCCCTCTACAGATTTGATGAGGGTGATATTCCTCGTAATAAGTCTGCTAGCCAATGCTTAGATGAGTTTGATAATTTTATTGTTAAACAAGAAAACTTCAATGCTGATGTTGGTAGGCAATTTAAACGTAGTGCTTATATGATTGAACACTTGAGTGATTATATGTCTAGAGTTAAAGGTTAACTTAAACTTATTAGCAAACATGCTTCTATGGTCACCACTCAAGTAGAACAAGTGCTTAAGGCTCAAGATGATTTGCTCAAGGTATTAAATAAGAAGAAAAATGATAATGCTGTTAGAGTTATGACTAGAGGGGGGAAAATGACTCAGGAACCTTTGTATCCTGAAGGCCACCCTAAGAGAGTTGAGCAAGATTTTCAAAGAACTAATGTTTGATACACCTAGTCCTTCTAAGAAGAAGAAAAAGAAAAATGTTAGGACTTTGCATACTTCTAGTGAACCTGCTATTAACACACCTGAGAATCCCAATGATATTTCTATTTCTGATGCTGAAACACAATCTGGTGATGAACATGAACCTAGTGATAATGTTAATGATGATGTTCATGTTGATGCTCAACCTTGCGATAACAATGATGTAGAGATTGAACCTGCTGTTGATCTTGATAACCCACAATCAAAGAATCAACGTTATGATAAGAGAGACTTCGTTGCTAGGAAGCACGATAAAGAAAGAGAACCATGGGTTCAGAAACCCATGCCTTTTCCTCCTGAACCATCCAAGAAAAAGGATGATGAGGATTTTGAGCGCTTTGCTGAAATGATTGGACCTATATTTTTGCGTATGCGTTTGACTGATATTCTTAAAATGAATCCTTATGTGAAAGATATTGTTACAAATAAAAGAAAGATACCGGAAGCTGAAATTTCCACCATGCTGGCCAATTATACTTTTAAAGGTGGAATACCTAAGAAACTACGAGATCCAGGAGTACCAACTATATGTCACGCCCAAAATGCGACCCTATCCGAGCGAAACTCGAAGGTCCCACCAAGGATAGACCCGCATATTGAAATGCTTTTGCAAGGTGGATATCATTACATCGTACCATTCATACATAGTAGGGGATACATACATGAGGCACAAATACCACAAGAATACAACAATACCATACAAGAGAACAACATCCGACTACGGATGAAACATAAACAGAAACTCAAACAATATCCACCCTGCTAGCCAGGCTGCCGACCAGGAACCTAACCCAAGATCGACGACGAAGAAGAAGAACTCCAACACAAGTAACATCGCTCTCGCGTCATGATCATCGCATATCCTGCACCTGCAACCGTTGTTGTAGTAAACTGTGAGCCACGAGGACTCAGCAATCCCATTACCATGGGTATCATGACTAGCATAGCTAAATGGGTAAGGAAGGGGTAAAGTGGTGAGGTTGCAGCAGCGACTAAGCATGTATGGTGGCTAACTTACAAATACAAGAGTAAGATGAGAAGCTACGCAAACGGTCGCGAACTAGAAATGATCAAGAAGTGATCCTGTACTACTTACGTTCAAACATAACCCCAAAATCGTGTTCACTTCCCGGACTCCGCCGAAAAGAGACCATCACGGTTACACACGCGGTTGATGCATTTTAAATAAGTCAAGTGTCAAGTTCTCTACAACCGGATATTAACAAATTCCCATCTGCCACATAACCGCGGGCACGACTCTCGAAAGTTTATACCCTGCAGGGGTGTCCCAACTTAACCCTTCACAAGCTCTCACGATCAACGAAGGATATTCCTTCTCCCGGGAAGACCCGATCAGTCTCGGAATCCCAGTTACAAGACATTTCGACAACGGTAAAACAAGACCAGGAAGACCGCCCGATGTGCCGACAAATCTCGATAGGAGTCGCAAGTATCTCGTTCTCAGGGCACACCGGATGGGCAGGACGTCGGGTTGGCATAGACCCTGGTTGCCCAGGGGGTGCCAGACATCGCCCGGTTTGGACCAGCACTCAGAGGAACACTGGCCCAGGGGGTTAAAATAAAGATGACCCTCGGGCTCCGGAAACCCAAGGGAAAAAGGCTTAGGTGAGGCAAATGTAAAACCAAGGTTGGGCCTTGCTGGAGGAGTTTTATTCAAAGCGAACTGTCAAGGTGTTCCCATAACACCCAACCGCGTAAGGAACGCAAAATCAAGGAACATAACACCGGTATGACGGAAACTAGGGCGGCAAGAGTGGAACAAAACACCAGGCATAAGGCCGAGCCGTCCACCCTTTACCAAGTATATAGATGCATTAATTAAATAAGAGATATTGTGATATCCCAACAAAGTTCATGATATCCATGTCCCAACATGGAACAACCTGCAACTGCACCTGCAACTAGCAATGCTATAAGAGGGGCTGAGCAAAGCGGTAACATAGCCAAACAACGGGTTGCTAGGAAGGGTGAAAAGGTTAGAGGTTTTCATGGCAATTTGGGAGGCTTGAAAAACAAGTGGTGGGTAGCGCGACATAGCGATAGCATCGAGACAACTAGCATAGCAAAGATAGTAGTGAGATCCAAGGTGACGGTCATCTTGCCTGAAATCCCGCTATGAAGAAGAACGAGTCCATGAAGAAGATGAAGCCACGAAGACGAACCAAGCGTAGACGAACGATTCCCCACGATCGAAACGAAACAGGAACTAACGAGAAGGAGCACAACCGGAAAGAAGCAAACAACATGGTAAACACACAACACATAACAAGACATGATGCTCAACCAAGTATGATGCATGACGAAGCTATATGATGCTTCTCATGGCAAGAGATGATGCATACAAGAACAACACATCAAAGCAAGTTTAAATGAGGCCGGAAACAACATAGAACAATTCCGGGAAGTCCTCATATGCAAATTTCGAAATTGGTCCAGATCTGATTAGAACACAATGTTGAAGTTGTTAAACATCAATTTAAAATGCATCAAGATGATCTACACGGTTTTCTAGTCAAGTTACATATAAAGTTCGTTTAATTCGGAGCTACAGCCTAGAAGATATGAGCATCACAAGTTAAACATGGCATTGATACAAAATGCATACAAACATCAAGAAAACACACTCAAAACATGAATGCAATAAGGTAACGTGAAACTACATGCAAAAGTAAGCAAGTTTTATATAGAGCACACTCAAAACGGAGCAACGATTCAACACATACACATGAAACAAGTTTAAAGGACAAGCTGTCCAAAACAGCAACTAGGCATCTTACAAACATCAAAACAACATGCTACAACACCTCAACATGAAGAAAATTGGCATGGACGTGATGTAAAGATGAAGCATAACAAAACATGAACACTGAGCTATCTACAGAAAACATTATAACATGCACCAAAGGACATGACAATATTGCAAATAATAACAGTTTCACAGACTTGCTAGAAATTCACTAGACATGGCAGAAATAACATCTGGTTATAATGTTTAGAGCTATCAAACAACATGCTACAGCAAGATATCATGGCAAAATAGAGGATGGCATGCTAGTACTAAAGACAAAGAACAAAACTCCTTTACTGAACTTATTCCAAAGATCAACAAAAAAGATGGTAGTGTCCATGAAAATAACAGTACATGGCAGGAACAACGATAAGTAGGCATGTTGGTGAGATTGTACAAGTCACCACAGAGAATTTCAAGGCATGTGGAGTCAACCAACAGTAATATAACATGGCTATTAAGATACACATGGCAAGAGCAAGTTCATAGGGTACATGGATCACTAGCAAAACACATGGCAAAACTGAACTAATGTTAACAGACTGACAGCAACATTATTTAGCAATTTGAGAGCAAGATTACAAAAATCTACCGCAGGCTATAAATGCAACCAAGGGCACGGATGGATATAGCATAACATTTATAACAAAACATCCTTAGTGAACATCTCCGGAATATGCATGGATTAATTGATAGCATCCAGCAAAGATAGCAACATGATATAATAGTTTCAGCATTGACAGAACCTTAACAGCAAGTAGCCCACTTCATGAGCTTGATGCACTCACCACAAGACACACAAAAATACATGGGTTGCACCACTGTAAATATGGCATCAATATACTCCTAACACATGTAGACATCATGCTCAAAGGATGCACACACAAAATGCAACGAAAATGATAAAACAACAAGTTATAACAGTCTCAGCAGGTTAACATCATATAACACTCTTGCGACGATGTTTAGGGCATTAAGATGAACTCAAACAGGCATGTCACAATGGAACAAAATATAGAGCATCTCACAATGAACATTTTGACATCTCATATGCATGAATCGGAGCACCGAGGGCAAAGTTACAACAGATCAAATATGCACACATAAAACTTTCAGATAAAAGGACTTGGGCGATTTATACCTCCCGGATCTAGGGTTTCCGAGGTCAACGGTGACGCAGGCGGCTTCTCCGGCGATGTGGCCGCGGTGCGGCACGGGAGAGTGGTCGGGGAGGTCGGCGACGGGCGGACCCGGACCGGGTCGCCGGATCAGGCCGGATCCCGGTGCGGGATGGCATGGGGAGGACGGTGGCGAGCTGTGGCGGCGCGGGTGGTAGCGCACGAGGTGCGGGCGGCGGCTACAAAGAGAGAGGGGTTTCGGGCTACGTGGTTAACCGTTAGGACGTCAAACGAACTCCAAATGGAACGAAAATTGACAGGCGGTCTACCTACAATATAACAACACCGCACGCCAAGTTACATCCCATTCCGAGAACATTTAAATGCCACGCACGAAACGGAGTCTAAGAGGTGCAATGGGCGCGTGTGGGAGTGTCGGAACACGAAACGTACAACGGGGCGAAGGACCGGATGCAAGTTTTGAAAACATGAGGATGCAATGCAGATGATGACATGGCAAAATGCAACACGCAGGCGCATGACATGGTAAGGACGGCGAATAACTGGAAGACACCTGGCGCATCGAATCCGGGGCGTTACACTATACCATGCTCCATTAAATGAAACTATATTAAAACTGCTTTATGTGATCTTGGAGCCGGTGTTAGTGTTATGCCTCTCTTTATATCGTAGACTTGATTTGAATAAGTTGACACCTACTGGAATATCTTTGCAAATGGCCAATAAATCAACTACTATACCTGTCGGCATTTGTGAGGATGTGCCTGTTGTGGTTGCAAACGTTACTATTTTAACGGACTTTGTTATTCTTGATATTCCCGAGGACAATAGTATGTCGATTATCCTTGGTAGACCCTTTTTGAATACTGCAGGGGTTGTTATTGACTACAACAAAGGCAATGTCACTTTTCATGTTAATTGTAATGAGCATACGGTACACATTCCGAGGAAACAACCTCAAGTCCACAGTATAAATTCTATTGGAAAAACTTCAACGATTATTATTGGAGGTTTTGAATTTCCTCTTCCTACTGTCAAGAAGAAATATGATATTCTTATTGTTGGGGACGTGCATATGCCCGTTGAGGTAACCTAGTGTTATTCGAAAATTCTCCAGTTTCATGCGATTCGGAAAGAGTTTGTTAACAAGACTTGATCAACCTTGTTAGTGGATTCCTTTTGATGAGCATGAGACGGATGAAGTTAGAAAGCATAACTCTCTGTACCCTCCTTTTACTTTCTGTTATTTAGATTAAATAAAGGAAAAATAGTATTTTCTGTCTATTTTATGAATTATCCTTGCAATAAAAATACCCCAAAAATAAAAGTTCTCCAAATATCCTGAAAATGAAATATGATTTTTTGTAGAATATTTAAGAATATCTGGCATTGATAACACACCACGGGGGCTCACCATCTGGCCACGAGGGCACAGGGCGCGCCCCCCTGCCTCGTGGGCCCCACATGGACCCCCTCCACTTATTCCTGCACCCACTTACTTTGTCTTCCTTCAGAAAAAATCCTCCCATAGCTCAAACCCGTGTTCTAGTTCATCTTGCTGCCATTTTCGATCTCCTTGCTCAAAGCTCCATTCACAAAACTGTTTTGGGGGATTGTTCTTCGGTATGTGACTCCTCCAATGGTCCAATTAGTTTTTGTTCTAGTGCTTTATTTACTGCAAAATTTTGCTAATAAGGTGACCCTGTTCTTGAGCTTGCATGTCAAATTTATATGGTCCAAAGTAGTTTTAATGCATGATATAGCCTCTAGGCACTTGTGGGAGTTATTGCTATCAATCTTGTTGAGTTTGGTTCACTTTTATATTGAGTCACTAAAAATTTCAGAATTTTTTTAGAGAAAGGAAATGATAAAAAGATTGTTGAGGGGCTCTTTGAGCCGAAGCTCGAAGGATCAGCAGAATGAGGAGAACAAAAAGCCCAAATACAATATTCCTCGCACTGCGGAGGTTCGGCCGTGCGAATGGCCTTGTGATGCGTTCTTGAGAGCCGCCGGAATTTATGATGATTTTTATCACTTGGCTGAGAATGCAGGCCTCACTGACTTCCTCCACGACCAGCGCGAATAGTATATCCTACTGACTAATATTTCTGTGCAAAAATTTTATTTCCATGCTAAGAAATCCCCACCTTCAGTGGAGTTTCACTTATATGATGAGGTTAAGGAGATATCACTCCATGATTTTTGTCGGGTCTGCAAGATACCCTTTGTAGGCAGCATCGAGGAACCACACTGTAGTGATGTGGACGGATTTATTGATAGAGTTGCTGTAGGAGAAACGAGAAAAGTTTCTGATGCGAGAATTACTAGTATACACTTTCCTGTTCTACGTTACTTTGCAATATTTGCTAGTAGATGCTTATTTGGTCGCGGGTACAGTGGAAATCTTAGTGCCCCTGATCTAGTCATTTTGCGCCATGCTTTGTTTCGTGATACAACTTTCAGCTTAGGCGCTATTATTGCTAAACGATTAAGTTTGAACCATACAAAGGGCCCCATCTTCGGAGGCATCTTTGCTTCGCGCCTTGCTGCACACTTTGAGATACCTATTAGGCATTGTGAGAAAGAGGAAAAGTTGATGCCTCCTATTTTTCTAGATTATAAGAGGGGTAGCACATGACTTTATTGTTAAAAATAAGACGAAGATGCTTAAGTATAGTCTGATATTTGATAAAACTCACTATGAGATTATTACCTTGCCCGCGCCCTCTTTGTTTAATACACTTTCAGGCACATACCACATCTTGCCATAGGCCATTTATGCATAATGGAGCCTGACACAAGTTCTAGAGCCTGAGCCTGAGCCACCACCTGACCCTTATCGACAGTCTGTTTATCAGTGGGATCCGGAGGAGATAGCCAACCAGTGGCACCCTGAGGACCCTCCTCAGTACACCGAAGAGGGTAGCTTTGATCTGTGGCTATAGACCAACTTAGGCCAAAAGCTTAAGCTTGGGGGAGTACGTATTTCTCACCGACATTACATTCATGTTCACACACTCATTCCAGTTGTCGGTGCTCATACTTTTTCATTGTACTATCCATGCTAGTTTATTTTCTTTTCTAAGCCTTATGTCTGAAAAACCTTAAGAAAAACCAAAAGAATTAGTTGTAGCTTTTAGCTAGTTTACTTTCCATGCATGTAGTAGTAGTAATTAAAAGAAAACCCAAAAAGATTTCTCGTTCTTCTTTTGCTTGTTGGGAGCTTTCCCGTGTAAATAGTTTTATTTCTTTTCTTTTTTTTGCGGGTCGAGAGGAGAAGACCATGGTGAAAATGTTGAGTGGCTCTCATATGCATTATTGTTGATTTAACCAAGAGCCCATATTATCTTGTCTTCTCCCTTGTATTAAATGCTTGCAGATTCCAGCTTAGTCCAATGCACATGCACTATTATTATTATCCACACTGTTCGGTCGTGCAAGTGAAAGGCAATAATGACGATATATGATGGACTGATTGAGATCAGAGAAGCTGGTATGAACTCGACCTATCTTGTTTTTGTAAATATGATTGGTTCATCGTTCTTGATTCAGCCTATTATGAATGAAACATGTTTGCAATGACAATTAGAGATTATAGTTGCAGCTGCCATGCTTAATTTGCTAGGAGTTTATAATGGTTTACCTTGCTTGCCAACATGCTATTAAAATAGTTGTGATGTGGTATGATGGGTGGTATCCTCCTTTGAACGTTTCGAGTGGCTTGACTTGGCACATGTTCACGCATGTAGTTGAAACAAAATCAACATAGCCTCCATGATATTTATGTTCATGGTGATTTATATCCTACTCATGCTTGCACTCAGTGTTGATTAATTTTAATGCATGTTCATGACTGTTGTCGCTCTCTAGTTGGTCGCTTCCCAGTCTCTTTCTAGCCTTCACTTGTACTAAGCGGGAATACTGCTTGTGCATCCACTTCCATAAACCCCAAAGTTATTCCATATGAGTCCACCATACCTTCCTATATGCGGTATCTACCTGCCGTTCCAAGTAAATTTGTATGTGCCAAACTCTAAACCTTCAAATGAAATTCTATTTTGTATGCTCGAATAGCTCATGTATCAACTAGGGCTGTCTATATCTTCCATGCTAGGTGGGTTATTCTCATGATGAGTGGACTCCGCTCATCACTCACGAGAAAATGGCCGGTAACCGGGATGCCCAGTCCCATGCTCAAATCAAAATAATTGCAAACAAAACTCCCCCATGACTGTTGTTAGTTGGAGGCACCCGTTGTTTCGGGCAAGCCATGGATTGATGCTTGTTGGTGGTGAGGGAGTATAAACTTTACCATTCTGTTTGGGAACCGCCTATAATGTGTGTAGCATGGAAGATATCGAGATCTCTTGGTTGTTATGTTGACAATGAAAGTATGCCACTGAAAATATTATTTATCTCTGTTTCAAAACTCGAGCTCTGGCACCTCTACAAATCCCTGCTTCCCTCTGCGAAGGGCCTATCTATTTACTTTTATGTTGAGTCATCATCCTCTTATTAAAAAGCACCAGTTGGAGAGCACCTCTGTCATTTGCATGCATTACTATTAATTTACATTAAGTATGAGTATGACTAGATCTCTTTTACCATGAATTACAATGTCTAGTCAGTCCTTGATCTTCAGAGGTACTCTACATTTATGTTTTGCGGTCTCAAAAAGGGATAGCGAGATACCATCTTGTTATATCATATTATGATTGTTTTGAGAAAGAGTTTTCATCCGAGATTTATTATTATTGCTCGCTAGTTGATTATGCCATTGATATGAGTAAACATGAGACCTAAATGTTATTGTGAATATGGTTAGTTCATAATCTTTGCTGAAAACTTGAATGTTGGCTTTACATATTTGCAACAAAAAGATCAAGCAGAGTTTGTAATAGTTTTTATTTATCACTTTCAGTTTGTCAACTGAATTGCTTGAGGACAAGCAAAGGTTTAAGCTTGGGGTAGTTGATACGTCTCCAACGTATCTACTTTTCCAAACACTTATCCCTTGTTTTGGACTCTAACTTGCATGATTTTAATGGAACTAACCCGGACTGACGTTGTTTTCCGTAGAATTGCCATGGTGTTATTTTTGTGCAGAAATAAAAGTTCTCGGAATGACCTGAAAATCCACGGAGGCACATTTTGGAAATAATAAAAAATACTGGCGAAAGAATCAGCATCAGGGGGCCCACACCCTATCCACGAGGGTGCAGGGCGCGCCCACCCACCTTGGGCGCACCCCCTACCTTGTGGGCCCCCTGAGACTCCATCGACCTCAACTCCAACTCCATATATTCACGTTCGGGGAGAAAAAAATCAGAGAGAAGGATTCATCGCGTTTTACGATACGGAGCCGCCGCCAAGCCCTAATCTCTCTCGGGAGGGCTGATCTGGAGTCCGTGGCTCCGGAGAGGGCAATCCGTCGCCGTCGTCATCATCAATCATCCTCCATCACCATTTTCATGATGCTCACCGCCGTCCGTGAGTAATTCCATCATAGGCTTGCTGGACGGTGATGGATTGGATGAGATTTACCATGTAATCGGGTTAGTTTTATTAGGGTTTGATCCCTAGTATCCATTATGTTCTGAGATTGATATTGCTATGACTTTGCTATGCTTAATGCTTATCACTAGGGCCCGAGTGCCATGATTTCAGATCTGAACCTATTATGTTTTCATGAATATATGTTAGTTCTTGATCATATCTTGCAAGTCAATTGTCACCTACTATGTGTTATGATCCGGCAACCCCGAAGTGACAATAATCGGGACCACTCCCGGTGATGACCGTAGTTTGAGGGGTTCATGTATTCACTAAGTGTTGATGCTTTGGTCCGGTACTCTATTAAAAGGAGGCCTTAATATCCCTTAGTTTCCAATAGGACCCCGCTGCCGCGGGAGGGTAGGACAAAAGATGTCATGCAAGTTCTTTTCCATAAGCACGTATGACTATGTTGGGGAACGTAGCAGAAATTCAAAATTTTCCTACGTGTCACCAAGATCAATCTAGGAGATGCTAGCAACGAGAGGGGAGGAGTGCATCTACATACCCTTGTAGATCACGAGCGGAAGCGTTCAAGAGAACGGGGTTGATGGAGTCGTACTCGTCGTGATCCAAATCACCGATGATCCTAGCGCCGAACGGACGGCACCTCCGCGTTCAACACACGTACGGAACGGGGACGTCTCCTCCTTCTTGATCCAGCAAGGGGGGAGGACATGTTGATGGAGATCTAGCAGCACGACGGCGTGGTGGTGGATGTAGCGGGATCGCGGCAGGGCTTCGCCAAGCGCAAGCGGGGAGGAAGAGGTGTCACGGGAGGGAGGGAGGCGCCAGGGCTTGGGGTGCTGCTCCCATGCGCCTCCCCACTATATATAGGGGTGGAGGGGGCTGGTTTCTTGCCCTCCAAGTCCATTGGGGTGTTGGCAAAGGTGGGGGAAAGAAATCCCATCATTTCCCTTCCCCACCGATTGTTATCCCCCTTTTTTAGGGATCTTGATCTTATCCCTTCGGGATATGATCTTATTCCTTCTAAGGTGGGATCTTGGTGCGCCTTGACCAGGGGTGTGAGGCCTTGCCCCCACTACCCACGTTCATGTGGGTCCCCCCATGCAGGTGGGCCCCACTTCGGAACCTTCTAGAACCTTCCCGGTACAATACCGAAAAATCCCGAACATTTTCCGGTGGACAAAATAGGACTTCCCATATATAAACCTTTACCTCCGGACCATTCCAGAACTCCTCGTGACGTCCGGGATCTCATCCGGGACTCCGAACAACTTTCAGATTTCCGCATACTAATATCTCTACAACCCTAGCGTCACCGAACGTTAAGTGTGTAGACCCTACGGGTTCGGGAGACATGCAGACATGACCGAGACGACTCTCCGGTCAATAACCAACAACGGGATCTGGATACCCATGTTGGCTCCCACATGTTCCACGATGATCTCATCGGATGAACCACGATGTCGAGGATTCAATCAATCCCGTATACAATTCCCTTTGTCAATCGGTACGTTACTTGCCCGAGATTCGATCGTTGGCATCCCAATACCTTCTTCAATCTCGTTACCGGCAAGTCACTTTACTCGTACCGTAACGCATGATCCCGTGGCTAACTCCTTAGTCACATTGAGCTCATTATGATGATGCATTACCGAGTGGGCCCAGAGATACCTCTCTGTCATACGGAGTGACAAATCCCAGTCTCGATTCGTGCCAACCCAACAGACACTTTCGGAGATACCTGTAGTGCACCTTTATAGCCACCCAGTTACGTTGTGACGTTTGGTACACCCAAAGCATTCCTACGGTATCCGGGAGTTGCACAATCTCATGGTCTAAGGAAATGATACTTGACATTAGAAAAGCTCTAGCAAACGAACTACACGATCTTGTGGTATGCTTAGGATTGGGTCTTGTCCATCACATCATTCTCCTAAGGATGTGATCCCGTTATCAATGACATCCAATGTCCATGGTCAGGAAACCATAACCATCTATTGATCAACGAGCTAGTCAACTAGAGGCTTACTAGGGACATGTTGTGGTCTATGTATTCACACATGTATTACGGTTTCTAGTTAATACAATTATAGCATGAACAACACACAATTATCATGAACAAGGAAATACAATAATAACCATTTTATTATTGCCTCTAGGGCATATTTCCAACAGTCTCCCACTTGCACTAGAGTCAATAATCTAGTTCACATCACCATGTGATTAACACTCAAAGTTCACTAGAGTCAATAATCTAGTCCACATCACCATGTGATTAACACTCAATGTGTTCTAGGGTTTGATCATGTTATGCTTACTAGAGAGGTTTTAGTCAACGGGTCTGCAACATTCACATCTGTGTGTGCTTTACAAATCTCTATGTCATCTTGTAGATGTAGCTACCACGCGCTACTTGGAGCTATTCCAAATAACTGCTCTACTATACGAATCCGGTTTACTACTCAGAGTCATCCGGATTAGTGTCAAAGTTTGCATCGACGTAACCCTTTACGACGAACTGTTTTACCACCTCCATAATCGAGAAAATTCCTTAGTCCACTAGATACTAAGGATAAGTTCGACCGCTGTCATGTGATCCATTCTCGGATCACTATTGTACCCCTTCACTAACTCATGGCAAGGCACACTTCAGGTGCGGTACACAGCATAGCATACTGTAGAGCCTACGTCTAAAGCATAGGGGACGACCTTCGTCCTTTCTCTCTCTTCTGCCGTGGTCAAGTCTTGAGTCTTACTCAATACTCACACCTTGTAACACAGCCAATAACTCCTTCTTTGCTGATCTATTTTGAACTCCTTCAAAATCTTGTCACGGTATGTATTCATTTGGAAGTACTATTAAGCGTTTTTGATCTATCCTTATAGATCTTGATGCTCAATGTTCAAGTAGCTTAATCCAGGTTTTCCATTAAAATACACTTTTCAAATAACCCTGGATGCTTTCCAGAAATTCTACATCATTTCTGATCAACAATATGTTAACAACATATACTCATCAAAAATTCTATAGTGCTCCCACTCACTTCTTTGGAAATACAAGTTTCTCGTGAACCTTGTATAAACCCAAAATCTTTGATCATCTCATCAAAGCGTTCATTCCAACTCCGAGATGCTTACTCCAATCCTTAGAAGGATTGCTGGAGCTTTGCATACTTGTTAGCATCTTTCAGGATTGACAAAACCTTCTGGTTGTATCACATACAACCTTTCCTCAAGAAAATCGTCGAGGAAACAATGTTTTGACATCCTATCTGCAAGATTTCATAAATAATGCAGTAACTGCTAATATAATTCTAACAGACTCTTAGCATCGCTACGAGTGAGAAAGTCTCATCGCAGTCAACTCCTTGAACTTGCCGGAAAACATCTTAACGACAAGTCGAGCTTTCTTAATGGTGACACTTACCATCATTGTCTGTCTTCCCTTTAAAATCCATCTGTACCCAACAGCCTTACGACCATCAAGTAGTTCTTTCAAAGTCTATACTTTGTTTTCATACATGGATCCTCTCGGATTTTATGGCCTCAAGCCATTCGTCGGAATCCGGGCCCACCATCACTTCTCCATAGCTCGTAGGTTCATTGTTGTCTAGCAACATGACTTCCAAGACAGGATTACGTACCACTCTGAAGTAGTACGCATCCTTGTCGTCCTATGAGGTTTGGTAGTGACTTGATCTGAAGTTTCATGATCACTATCATAAGCTTCCACTTCAATTGGTGTAGGTGCCACAGGAACAACTTCCTATGCCCTGCTACACATTAGTTGAAGTGACGGTTCAATGACCTCATCAAGTCTCCACCATCCTCCCACTCAATTCTTTCGAGAGAAACTTTTCCTCGAGAAAGGACCCGTTTCTAGAAACAATCACTTTTGCTTCCAGATCTGAAATAGGAGGTATACCCAACTGTTTTGGGTATTCTATGAAGATGCATTTATCCGCTTTGGGTTCGAGCTTATCAGCCTGAAACTTTTTCACATAAGCGTCGCAGCCCCAAATTTTAAGAGACGACAGCTTAGGTTTCTCTAAACCATAGTTCATACGGTGTCGTCTCAACGGAATTGCGTGGTGCCCTATTTAAAGTGAATGCGGTTGTCTCTAATGCCTAACCCATAAACGATAGTTGTAATTCGATAAGAGACATCATGGTATGCACCATATCCAATAGGGTGCAGTTATGATGTTCGGACACACCATCACAATATGGTGTTCCAGGCGGTATTAGTCGTGAAACAATTTCCACAATTTCTTAATTGTGTGCCAAACTCGTAACTCAGATATTCATCTCTATGATCATATCACAGACATTTTATCCTCTTGTCACGACGATCTTCAACTTCACTCTGAAATTACTTGAACCTTTCAATAATTCAGACTTGTGTTTCATCAAGTAAATATTCTCAGCATCTACTCAAATCATCTGTGAAGTAAGAACATAACGATATCCACTGCGTGCCTCAGCACTCATTGGACTGCACACATCAAATGTATTACTTCCAACAAGTTGCTCTCTTGTTCCATCTTACTGAAAATGAGGCCTTTCAGTCATCTTGCCCATGTGGTATGATTTGCATGTCTCAAGTGATTCAAAATCAAGTGAGTCCAAATGATCCATCTGTATGGACTTTCTTCATGCATATATACTAATAGACATGGTTCGCATGTCTCAATCTTTTCAAAAACGAGTGAGTCCAAAGATCCATCAACATGGAGCTTCTTCATGCGTTTTATACCAATATGACTCAAGTGGCAGTGCCACAAGTATGTGGTACTATCATTACTATCTTATATCTTTTGGCATGAACATGTGTATCACTACGATCGAGATTCAATAAACCATTCATTTTAGGTGCAAGACCATTGAAGGTATTATTCAAATAGACAGAGTAACCATTATTCTCCTTTAATGAATAACCGTATTGCGATAAACATAATCCAATCATGTCTATGCTTAACGCAAACACCAAATAACAATTATTCAGGTTTAACCCAATCTCGATGGTAGAGGGAGCATGCGATGCTTGATCACATCAACCTTGGAAACACATATCGTCATCTCACCTTTAGCTAGTCTCCGTTTATTCCGCAGCTTTTATTTCGAGTTACTAACACTTAGCAACCGAACCGGTATCTAATACCCTGGTGCTACTAGGAGTACTAGTAAAGTACACATTAATATAATGTATATCCAATATACTTCTGTCGACCTTGCCAGCCTTCTCATCTACGAAGTATCTAGGGTAGTTCTGCTTCAGTGACCGTTCCCCTCATTTCAGAAGCACTTAGTCTCGGGTTTGGGTTCAACCTTGGGTTTCTTCACTAGAGCAGCAACTGATTTGCCGTTTCATGAAGTATCCCTTCTTGCCCTTGCCCTTCTAGAAACTAGTGGTTTTACTAACCATCAACAATTGATGCTCCTTCTTGATTTCTACTTTCGCGGTGTCAAACATCGCGAGTTGCTCAAGGATCATCATGTCTATCCCTGATATGTTATAGTTCATCACGAAGCTCTAATAGCTTGGTGGCAGTGACTATGGAGAACCATCACTATCTCATCTGGAAGATTAACTCCCACTCGATTCAAGTGATTGTAGTACTCAGACAATCTGAGCACATGCTCAACGATTGAGCTTTTCTCCCTTAGTTTGCAGGCTTAAGAAACTTGTCAGAGGTCTCATACCTCTTGACGTGGGCATTAGTCTGAAATCCCAATTTCAGTCTTTGGAACATCTCATATGTTCTGCGACGTTTCAAAACCGTCTTTGGTGCCACAATTTTAAACCGTTAGCATCACACACTGAACTATCACGTAGTCATCAAAACGTGTATGTCAGATGTTTCGTAACATCTACAGACGACGCTCGAGGTTCAGCACACCGAGCGGTGCATTAAGGACATAAGCCTTCTGTGCAGCAATGAGGACAATCCTCAGTTTACGGACCCAGTCCGCATAATTGCTACTATCAACTTTCAACTAAATTTTCTCTAGGAACATATCTTAGTAGAACTAAAGCGTAAGCTACGACATTATTTGCAAAGACCTTTTGACTATGTTCATGATAATTAAGTTCATCTGATTATTTAATGAACTCCCACTTAGATAGACATCCCTCTAGTCATCTAAGTGATACATGATCCGAATCGACTAGGCCGTGTCCGATCATCACGTGAGACGGACTAGTCATCATCGGTGAACATCTCCATGTTGATCGTATCTACTATACGACTCATGTTCGACCTTTTGGTCTCTTGTGTTCCGAGGCCATGTCTGTACATGCTAGGCTCGTCAAGTCAACCTAAGTGTTTTGCTTGTGTTCCGAGGCCATGTCTGTACATGCTAGGCTCGTCAACACCCGTTGTATGCGAACGTTAGAATCTATCACACCCGATCATCACGTGGTGCTTCGAAACAACGAACCTTCGCAACGGTGCACAGTTAGGGGGAACACATCTCTTGAAATTTTAGTGAGGGATCATCTTATTTATGCTACCGTCGTTCTAAGCAAATAAGATGTAAACATGACAAACATCACATGCAAATCATAAAGTGACATGATATGGCCAATATCATCTTGCGCCTTTGATCTCCATCTTCGAGGCGCGGCATGATCACCTTCGTCACCGGCATGACACCATGATCTCCATCATCATGATCTCCATCATCGTGTCTTCATGAAGTTGTCTCGCCAACTATTACTTCTACTACTATGGCTAACGGTTAGCAATAAAGTAAAGTAATTACATGGCGTTTTCATTGACACGCAGGTCATACAATAAATTAAGACAACTCCTATGGCTCCTGCCGGTTGTCATACTCATCGACATGCAAGTCGTGATTCCTATTACAAGAACATGATCAATCTCATACATCACATATATAATTCATCACATCCTTTTGGCCATATCACATCACATAGCATACCCTGCAAAAACAAGTTAGACGTCTTCTAATTGTTGTTGCATGTTTTACGTGGCTGCTATGGGTTTCTAGCAAGAACGTTTCTTACCTACGCAAAAGCCACAACGGTGATATGCCAATTGCTATTTACCCTTCATAAGGACCCTTTTCATCGAATCTGATCCAACTAAAGTGGGAGAGACAGACACCCGCTAGCCACCTTATGCATCAAGTGCATGTCAGTTGGTGGAACCTGTCTCACGTAAGAGTACGTGTAAGGTCGGTCCGGGCCGCTTCATCCCACAATGCCGCTGAATCAAGATAAGACTAGTAACGGCAAGCAAATTGAGCAAATCATCGCCCACAACTACTTTGTGTTCTACTCGTGCATAGAATCTACGCATAAACCTGGCTCATGATGCCACTGTTGGGGAACGTAGCAGAAATTCAAAATTTTCCTACGTGTCACCAAGGTCAATCTAGGAGATGCTAGCAACGAGAGGGGAGGAGTGCATCTACATACCCTTGTAGATCGCGGGCGGAAGCGTTCAAGAGAACGGGGTTGATGGAGTCGTACTCGTCGTGATCCAAATCACCGATGATCCTAGCGCCGAACGGACGGCACCTCCGCGTTCAACACACGTACGGAGCGGGGACTTCTCCTCCTTCTTGATCCAGCAAGGGGGGAGGAGAAGTTGATGGAGATCCAGCAGCACGACAGCGTGGTGGTGGAAGTAGCGGGATCCCGGCAGGGCTTCGCCAAGCGCAAGCGGGGAGGAAGAGGTGTCACGGGAGGGAGGGAGGCGCCAAGGCTTGGGGTGCTGCTCCCATGCGCCTCCCTACTATATATAGGGGTGGAGGGGGCTGGTTTCTTTCCCTCCAAGTCCATTGGGGCGTTGGCAAAGGTGGGGGAAAGAAATCCCATCATTTCCCTTCCCCACCGATTGTTATCCCCCTTTTTTAGGGATCTTGATCTTATCCCTTCGGGATATGATCTTATTCCTTCTAAGGTGGGATCTTGGTGCGCCTTGACCAGGGGTGTGAGGCCTTGCCCCCACTACCCACGTTCATGTGGGTCCCCCCATGCAGGTGGGCCCCACTTCGGAACCTTCTAGAACCTTCCCGGTACAATACCGAAAAATCCCGAACATTTTCCGGTGGCGAAAATAAGACTTCCCATATATAAATCTTTACCTCCAGACCATTCCGGAACTCCTCGTGACGTCCGGGATCTCATCCGGGACTCCGAACGACTTTCGGATTTCCGCATACTAATATCTCTACAACCCTAGCGTCACCGAACCATAAGTGTGTAGACCCTACGGGTTCGGGAGACATGCAGACATGACCGAGACGACTCTCCGGTCAATAACCAACAGCGGGATCTGGATACCCATGTTGGCTCCCACATGTTCCACGATGATCTCATCGGATGAACCACTATGTCGAGGATTCAATCAATCCCATATACAATTACCTTTGTCAATCGGTACGTTACTTGCCCGAGATTCGATCGTCGGTATCCCAATACCTTGTTCAATCTCGTTACCGGCAAGTCACTTTACTCGTACCGTAACGCATGATCCTGTGGCTAACTCCTTAGTCACATTGAGCTCATTATGATGATGCATTACCGAGTGGGCCCAGAGATACCTCTCCGTCATACGGAGTGACAAATCCCAGTCTCGATTCGTGCCAACCCAACAGACACTTTCGGAGATACCTGTAGTGCACCTTTATAGCCACCCAGTTACGTTGTGACGTTTGGTACACCCAAAGCATTCCTACGGTATCCGGGAGTTGCACAATCTCATGGTCTAAGGAAATGATACTTGACATTAGAAAAGCTCTCACAAACGAACTACATGATCTTGTGCTATGCTTAGGATTGGGTCTTGTCCATCACATCATTCTCCTAATGATGTGATCCCGTTATCAATGACATCCAATGTCCATGGTCAGGAAACCATAACCATCTATTGATCAACGAGCTAGTCAACTAGAGGCTTACTAGGGGCATGTTGTGGTCTATGTATTCACACATGTATTACGGTTTCCAGTTAATACAATTATAGCATGAACAACACACAATTATCATGAACAAGGAAATACAATAATAACCATTTTATTATTGCCTCTAGGGCATATTTCCAACAGACTATATTCGGAATACATGCCTACATTACATTGATGAACTGGAGCTAGTTCTGTGTCACCCTATGTTATAACTGTTGCATGAGGAATCACATCCGACATAATTATCCATCATTGATCCATTACCTATGAGCTTTTCACATATTGATCTTTGTATAGTTACTTTTCCGCTGCCACTGTTACGATTACTACAAAACTGCTACTGTTACTTCTACCACCGTTACCGCTATTTCCATACTACTTTGCTACTAAATACTTTGCTGCAGTTATTAAGTCTTTCAGGTGTGGTTGAATTGACAACTCAGCTGCTAATACTTGAGAATATTATTTGGCTCCCCTTGTGTCGAATCAATAAATTTGGGTTGAATACTCTACCCTCAAAAACTTTTGCCATCCCCTATACTTGTGGGTTATCAAGACTATTTTCTGGCGCCGTTGCCCGGGAGCATAGCTCTATTCTTTGAGTCACTTGGGATTTATATCTGTTGATCACTATAAGGAACATGAAAGATGAAAAAACCAAGATTTATCCCTCAACTACGAGGGGAGGTAAAAATCTGCCATCTAGCTCTGCACTTGATCCACCTTTTGTTATGAGTAAACTTGCGACACCTACTCCTGGTATTGATTTTGCTATGTCGCATGTTATTGATGATGCCACTTCTGCCTTGCATGATACTTATGATGAAACTACTTCTATGCTTGATAATACTGTGCCATTAGGTGAATTTCTTGATGAACAACTTGCTAGGGTTAGAGAGAATGAAATTATTGAAACTGATAATATTGATGAAAGTGATGATGAAGATTCTCCCCCTAGATATGAATTGCCTCATGTGCCTGAGGGTTATGTCATGGATGAAGAAACTGCTAGAGACTTTTTTGCTTGCAAAGATAGATATGATCTTAAGAAACTGTTAGCTAAGCTGAAAGAAAAATATCTGAATGCTAGAATGAAATATGACCCTGCTTTTGCTACTTGACCTATCTGTATCTCTGATAAGGATTATGATTTCTCTGTCGATCCTGAGTTAATTACTTTGGTTGAATCATATCCTTTTTATGGCTGTGAATCTGAAACTGTTGTGGCACATCTCACTAAATTAAATGATATAGCCACCCTATTCACTCATGAGGAAAAAATTTGTTACTACTATATCCTTAAGTTATTTCCTTCCTCGTTAAAGGGTGATGCTAAAACATGGTTTAATTCTCTTACTCCTGGTTGTGTGCGTAGTCCCTAGGATATGATTTATTACTTCTATGCTAAATATTTCCCCGCTCATAAGTAACAAGCTGCTTTAAGGGAAATATATAATTTTGTGCAAATTGAAGAAGAGAGTCTCCCACAAGCTTGGGGGAGGCTTCTCCGATTACTTAATGCTTTGCCTGATCATCCTCTCAAGAAAAATGAAATACTTGATATCTTTTATAATGGACTAACCGATGCTTCCAGAGACCACCTGGATAGTTGTGCTGGTTGTGTTTTCAGGGGAAAGAACTGTTGAGCAAGCTGAATTGCTATTGAATAATATATTGAGTAATGAGAATGATTGGACACTTCCAGAACCAACTCTGAAGCCAACTCCGAAGAAAAGGGGTATTCTATTTCTTAGTCCTGAAGATATGCAAGAGGCAAAGCAATATATGAAAGAAAAGGGTATTAAAGATGAAGATGTTACGAATTTACCTCCAATTGAAGAAATACATGGTCTTGACAACCCGACACAGGTAGTAAAGGTAAATTCCCTCTATAGATTTGATGAGGGTGATATTCCTTGTAATAAGTCTGCTAGCCAATGCTTAGATGAGTTTGATAATTTTATTGTTAAACAAGAAAACTTCAATGCTTATGTTGGTAGGCAATTTAAACGTAGTGCTTATATTATTGAACACTTGAGTGATTATATGTCTAGAGTTAAAGGTGAACTTAAAATTATTAGCAAACATGCTTCTATGGTCACCACTCAAGTAGAACAAGTGCTTAAGGCTCAAGATGATTTGCTCAAGGAATTAAATGATAAGAAAAATGATAATGTTGTTAGAGTTATGACTAGAGGGGGGAAAATGACTCAGGAACCATTGTATCCTGAAGGTCACCCTAAGAGAGTTGAGCAAGATTTTTAGAGAACTAATGTTGATACACCTAGTCCTTCTAAGAAGAAGAAAAAGAAAAATGGTAGGACTTTGCATACTTCTAGTGAATCTGCTATTAACACACCTGAGAATCCCAATGATATTTCTATTTCTGATGCTGAAACACAATCTGGTGATGAACATGAACCTAGTGATAATGTTAATGATGATGTTCATGTTGATGCTCAACCTTGCGATAACAATGATGTAGAGATTGAACCTGCTGTTGATCTTGATAACCCACAGTCAAAGAATCAACGTTATGATAAGAGAGACTTCGTTGCTAGGAAGCACGGTAAAGAAAGAGAACAATGGGTTCAGAAACCCATGCCTTTTCCTCCTAAACCATCCAAGAAAAAGGATGATGAGGATTTTGAGCACTTTGCTGAAATGATTGGACCTATCTTTTTGCGTATGCGTTTGACTGATATGCTTAAAATGAATCCTTATGTGAAAGATATTGTTACAAATAAAAGAAAGATACCGGAAGATGAAATTTCGACCATGCTGGCCAATTATACTTTTAAAGGTGGAATACCTAGGAAACTACAAGATCCAGGAGTACCAACTATACCATGCTCCATTAAAAGAAACTATGTTCAAACTGCTTTATGTGATCTTGGAGCCGGTGTTAGTGTTATGCCTCTCTCTTTATATCGTAGACTTGATTTGAATAAGTTGACACCTATTGGAATATCTTTGCAAATGGCCGATAAATCAAGTACTATACCTGTCGGCATTTGTGAGGATGTGCCTGTTGTGGTTGCAAACGTTACTATTTTAAAGGACTTTGTTATTCTTGATATTCCCGAGGATGATAGTATGTCGATTATCCTTGGTAGACCCTTTTTGAATACTGCAGGGGCTGTTATTGACTGCAGCAAAGGCAATGTCACTTTTCATGTTAATTGTAATGAGCATACGGTACACTTTCCGAGGAAACAACCTCAAGTCCTCAGTATAAATTCTATTGGAAAAACTTCAACGATTATTATTGGAGGTTTTGAATTTCCTCTTCCTACTGTCAAGAAGAAATATGATATTCTTATTGTTGGGGACGTGCATATCCCCGTTGAGGTAACCTAGTGTTATTCAAAAATTCTCCGGTTTCATGCGATTCGAAAAGAGTTTGTTAACAAGACTTGATCAACCTTGTTAGTGGATTACTTTTGACGAGCATGAGACGGATGAAGTTAGAAAGCACAACTCTTTGTACCCTCCTTTTACTTTCTGTTATTTAGATTAAATAAAGCAAAAATAGTATTTTCTGTCTATTTTATGAATTATCCTTGCAATAAAAATACCCCAAAAATAAAAGTTCTCCAAATATCCTGAAAATGAAATATGATTTTTTGTAGAATATTTAAGAATTTCTGGCACTGAGAACACACCACGGGGGCTCACCATTTGGCCACGAGGGCACAGGGCGCGCTCACCCCCCTGGGGCGCGCCCCCCTGCCTCGTGGGCCCCACGTGGACCCCCTCCACTTATTCCTGCACCCACTCACTTTGTCTTCCTTCAGAAAAAATCCTCCCATAGCTCAAACCCGTGTTCTAGCTCATCTTGTTGCCATTTTCGATCTCCTTGCTCAAAGCTCCATTCACAAAACTGTTTTGGGGGATTGTTCTTCGGTATGTGACTCCTCCAATGGTCCAATTAGTTTTTGTTCTAGTTCTTTATTTATTGCAAAATTTTGCTGCTAAGGTGACCCTTTTCTTGAGCTTGCATGTCAAATTTATATGGTCCAAAGTAGTTTTAATGCATGATATAGCCTCTAGGCACTTGTGGGAGTTGTTGCTATCAATCTTATTGAGTTTGGTTCACTTTTATTTTGAGTCACTAAAAATGTCAGAAATTTTTCAGAGAAAGAAAATGATAAAAAGATTGTTGAGGGGCTCTTCGAGCCGAAGCTCGAAGGATAAGCAGAATGAGGAGAAGAAAAAGCCCAAATACAATCTTCCTCGCACTGCGGAGGTTCGGCCGTGCGAATGGCCTTGTGATGCGTTCTTGAGAGCCGCCAGAATTTATGATGATTTTTATCAGTTGGCTGAGAATGCAGGCCTCACCGACTTCCTCCACGACCAGCATGAATAGTATATCCTACTCACTAATATTTTTGTGCAAAATTTTTCTTTCCATGCTAAGAAATCCCCACCTTCAGTGGAGTTTCACTTATATGATGAGGTTAAGGAGATATAACTCGATGATTTTTGTCGGGTCTGCAAGATACCCTTTGTAGGCAGCATCGAGGAACCACACTGTAGTGATGTGGACGGATTTATTAATAGAATTGCTGTAGGTGAAATGAGAAAAGTTTCCGATGCGAGAATTACTAGTATACACTTTCCTGTTCTATGTTACTTTGCAATATTTGCTAGTAGATGCTTAATTCGTCGCGAGAACACTGGAAATCTTAGTGCCCCAGATCTCATTTAATTTGCGCCATGCTTTGTTTTATGATACAACTTTCAGCTTAGGCGCTATTACTGCTAAACGATTAAGTTTGAACCGTACAAAGGGCCCCATCTTCAGAGGCATCTTTGATTCGCGCCTTGCTGCATACTTTGAGATACCTATTAGGCATTATGAGAAAGAGGAAAAGTTGCTGCCCCTGTTTTTCTGGATTGTAAGAGTATGGTAGCACATGACTTTATTGTTAAAAAGAAGAAGAAGATGCTTGCTACCACTTGAGAACCAAGGTATCAATCCAATAGGAAACTACGCGCGAGTCCCACGCACCTACACAAACAAACAAGAACCTCGCAACCAACGCGATAAAGGGGTTGTCAATCCCTTCACAGTCACTTACGAGAGTGAGATCTGATAGATATGATAGGATAATATTTTTGGTATTTTTACGATAAAGAGTAAATAGAGATGCAAAGTAAAATAAACAACATTAGAAATAACTAAGTGTTGGAAGATAAACATGATGGAAAATAGACCCGGGGGCCATAGGTTTCACTAGTGGCTTCTCTCAAGAGCATAAGTATTACGGTGGGTGAACAAATTACTGTCGAGCAATTGATAGAATTGAGCATAATTATGAGAATATCTAGGTATGATCATGTATATAGGCATCACATACGCGACAAGTAGACCGAAACGATTCTGCATCTACTACTATTACTCCACACATCGACCGCTATCCAGCATGCATCTAGAGTATTAAGTTCAAAAGAACAGAGTAATGCTTTAAGTAAGATTACATGATGTAGAGGGATAAACTCATGAAATATGATATAAACCCCATCCTTTTATCCTCGATGGAAACAATACAATACGTGCCTTGCTTCCTCTGCTGTCACTGGGAAAGGACACCGCAAGATTGAACCCAAAGCTAAGCACTTCTCCCATTGCAAGAAAGATCAATCTAGTAGGCCAAACCAAACTGATAATTCGAATAGACTTGCAAAGATAACCAATCATACATAAAAGAATTCAGAGGAGATTCAAATATTGTTCATAGATAAACTTGATCATAAACCCACAATTCATCGGTCTCAACAAACACTCCGCAAAAGAAGATTACATCGAATATATCTCCACAAGAATCATGGAGAACTTTGTATTGAGATCCAAAAAGAGAGAAGAAGCCATCTAGCTAATAACTATGGACCCGAAGGTCTAAGGTAAACTACTCACACATCATCGGAGAGGCTACGGTGTTGATGTAGAAGCCCTCCGTGATCAATGCCCCCTCCGGCAGGACGCCGAAAAAGGCCCCAAGATGGGATCTCTCGGGTACAGAAGGTTGCGGCGGTGGAATTAGGTTTTAGTGGATGCCTCTGTTGGTTTGGGGGTACGTAGGTATATATTGGAGAAAGAAGTACGTCGGTGGATCAACGTGGCCCCACGAGGGTGGAGGGCGCGCCTGGGAGGGGGGGTAGGCGCCCCCCTGCCTCGTGCTCTCCTCGTTGCTTTCTTTACGTGGACTCCAAGTCCTCTGGATCACGTTTGTTCCAAAAATCACGTTCCCGAAGGTTTCATTCCGTTTGGACTCCGTTTGATATTATTTTTCTGCGAAACACTAAAATAGGCAAAAAACAGCAATTCGGGCAGGGCCTCCGGTTAATAGGTTAGTCCCAAAAATAATATAAAAGTGTATAATAAAGCCCATTAAACATCCAAAACAAAATATAATATAGCATGGAACAATAAAAAATTATAGATACGTTGGAGACGTATCAAGCATCCCCAAGCTTAATTCCTGCTCGTCCTCGAGTAGGTAAATGATAAAAACAGAATTTTTTGATGTGGAATGCTTCTTAGCATAATTTTCAATGTAATTCTCTTATTTGTGGTATGAATATTCAGATCCGAAAGATTCAAGATAAAAGTTTAATATTGACATAAAAATAGTAATACTTCAAGAATACTAACTAAGCAATTATGTCTTCTCAAAATAACATGGCCAAAGCAAGTTATCCCTACAAAATCATATAGTCTGGCTATGCTCTATCTTCACCACACAAAGTATTTAAATCATGCACAACCCCGATGACAAGCCAAGCAATTGTTTCATACTTTTGGTGTTCTCAAACTTTTTTAATCTTCACGCAATACATGAGCGTGAGCCATGGATATAGCACTATATGTGGAATAGAATGGTGGTTGTAGAGAAGACAAAAAAGGAGAAGATAGTCTCACATCAACTAGGCGTATGAACGGGCTATGGAGATGCCCACCAGTAGATATCAATGTGAGTGAGTAGGGATTGCCATGCAACGGATGCACTAGAGCTATAAGTATATGAAAGCTCCATAAAAGAAACTAAGTGGGTGTGCATCCAACTCGCTTGCTCACGAAGACCTAGGGCATTTTGAGGAAGCCCATCATTGGAATATACAAGCCAAGTTCTATAATGAAAAATTCCCACTAGTATATGAAAGTGACATCATAGTAGACTCTCTATCATGAAGATCATGGTGCTACTTTGAAACACAAGTGTGGTAAAAGGATAGTAACATTGTCCCTTCTCTTTTTTTCTCTCATTTTTTTATTTGGGCCTTTTTTTTTTGCCTCTTTTTTTCCTCTTTTTTTCGTCCGGAGTCTCATCCCGACTTGTGGGGGAATCATAGTCTCCATCATCCTTTCCTCACTTGGGACAATGCTCTAATAATGATGATCATCACACTTTTGTTTACTTACAACTCAAGAATTACAACTCAATACTTAGAACAAAATATGACTCTATGTGAATGCCTCCGGCGGTGTACCGGGATATGCAATAAATCTAGAGTGACATGTATGAAAGAATTATGAACGGTGGCTTTGCCACAAATATGATGTGAACTACATGATCATGCGAAGCAATATGACAATGATGGAGTGTGTCATAGTAAACGGAACGGTGGTAAGTTGCATGGCAATATATCTCGGAATGGCTATGGAAATGCCATAATAGGTAGGTATGGTGGCTGTTTTGAGGAAGGTATATGGTGGGTGTATGATACCGGTGAAAAGTGCGCGGTATTTAGAGAGGCTAGCAATGGTGGAAAGATGAAAAGTGTGTATAATCCATGGACTCAACATTAGTCATAAAGAACACATATACTTATTGCAAAAATCTACAAGCTATCAAAGCAAAGTATTACGCGCATGCACCTAGGGGGATAGATTGGTAGGAAAAGACCATCGCTCGTCCCTGACCGCCAGTCATAAGGAAGACAATCAATAAATAAATCATGCTCCGACTTCATCACATAACGGTTCACCATACGTGCATGCTACGGGAATCACAAACTTTAACACAAGTATTCCTCAAATCCACAACTACTCAACTAGCATAACTCTAATATCACCATCTTCATATCTCAAAACAATTATCAAGCATCAAACTTCTCATAGTATTCAACACACTCATAAGATTTTTTTTACTAATCTTGGATGCCTATCACTTTAGGACTAATTTCTCAATTTAAGCAAATTACCATGATGTTTTGTAGGACTCTCAAAATAATATAAGTGAAGCATGAGAGAACAATAGTTTCTATAAAAAAAATCCACCACCGTGCTCTAAAAGATATAAGTGAAGCACTAGAGCAAAAAATATATAGCTCAAAAGATATAAGTGAAGCAACATAGGGTATTCTAATAAATTCCAAATCATGTGTGTCTCTCTCAAAAGGTGTGTGCGGCAAGGATGATTGTGGTAAACAAAAAGCAAAGACTCAAATCATACAAGACGCTCCAAGCAAAACACATATCATGTGGTGAATAAAAATATAGCTCCAAGTAAAGTAACCGATGGAAGTAGACGAAAGAGGGGATGGCTTCCGGGGCATCCCCAAGCTTTGGATTTTTGGTGTCCTTAGATTATCTTGGGGTGCCATGGGCATCCCCAAGCTTAGGCTCTTGCCACTCCTTGTTCCATAATCCATCAAATCTTTTACCCAAAACTTGAAAACTTCACAACACAAAACTTAGCAGAAAATCTGGTGAGCTCCGTTAGCGAAAGAAAACAAAATACCACTTCCAGGTACTGTAATGAACTCATTATTTATTTAAATTGGTGTTAAACCTACTGTCTTCCGACTTCTCTATGGTTTATAAACTCTTTTACTAGCCATAGATTCATCAAAATAAGCAAACAGCACACGAAAAACAGAATCTGTCAGAAACAGAATAGTCTGTAGTAATATGTAACTAACGCAAATTTCTGGAACTCAAAAAAACTACCAAACTAGGAAGACCTAGACAATTTGTTTATTTATCAGCAGCAATTGAAATCAATATTTTATCACGTTCTGGTGATTTTTAACAATTGTTTACGTGAACAGAAAGTTTCTGGAATTTCCAGCAAGATCAAATAACTCTCATCTAAGAAGATCCTATAGGTTTAACTTGGCACTAACACTAATTAAAACATAAAAACACATCTAACCAGAGGCTAGAACAAATATTTATTCCTAAACAGAAGGAAAAAACAAAAAAACTAAAATAAAATTGGGTTGCCTCCCAACAAGCGCTATCGTTTAACGCCCCTATCTAGGCATAGAAGTAAGGATAGATCTAGGTATTGCCATCTTTGGTAGGCAATCCATAAGTGGCTCGCATAATAGATCCATAAGGCAATTTAATTTTCTTTCTAGGGAAGTTTTCCATTCCTTTCCTTAATGGAAATTGGGATCTAATATTCGCTTCCTTCATATCAATAATTGCACCAATTGTTCTAAGGAAAGGTCCACCAAGAATAATAGGACATGAAGGATTGCAATCTATATCAAGAACAATAAAATCTACGGGCACATAATTCCTATTTGCAACAATAAGAACATCATTAATTCTTCCCATAGGTTTCTTGATAGTGGAATCTGCAAGGTGCAAGTTTAAAGAGCAATCATCAAATTCGCGGAAACCTAACAAATCACACAAAGTTTTGGGAATCATGGAAACACTAGCACCCAAGTCACACAAAGCATAGCATTCATGATCTTTAATTTTAATTTTAATAGTAGGTTCCCACTCGTTATAAAGTTTTCTAGGGATAAAAACTTCTAACTCAAGTTTTTCTTCATAAGATTGCATCAAAGCATCAACGATATGTTTAGTAAAAGCTTTATTTTGGCTATAAGCATGAGGAGAATTTAGCACGGATTGCAACAAGGAAATACAATCTATCAAAGAGCAATTATCATAATTAAATTCCTTGAAATCCAACATAGTGGGTTCATTGATATCTAAAGTTTTGACCTCTTCAATCCCACTTTTACAAATTTTAGCATCAAGATCTAAAAACTCCGAATTTTTGGAACGCCTTCTAGGTAAAGGTGGCTCATATTTAGTCCCATCATTATCAAGATTCATATTGCAAAACAAAGATTTAATAGGGGACACATCAATAACTTTTAGATCTTCATCTTTATTCTCATAAAACTAGAAGAACATGCTTTTACAAAGCAATCTTTCTTGGCACGCATCCTAGCGGTTCTTTCTTTGCACTCATCAATGGAAATTCTCATGGCTTTGAGAGACTCATTGATATCATGCTTACATGGAATAGATCTAAGTTTCAAAGAATCAACATCAAGAGAAATTCTATCAACGTTCCTTGCTAATTCATCAACCTTGAGCAATTTTTCTTCAAGCAAAGCATTGAAATTCTTTTGTGAATTCATAAACTCCTTAACACTAGTCTCAAATTCAGAAGGCATCTTATTAAAAATTCCATAAGAATTGTTGTAGGAATTAGCATAATTATTAGAGGAGTTACTAGGATACGGCCTAGGATTAAACTTTCCTCTATACGCGTTGTTACCAAAATTATTCCTACCAAAAAAATTCACATCCATAGATTCGTTATTATTCTCAATCAAAGTAGACAAAGGCATATCATTAGGATCAGAAGAAACACTTTTAGTAGCAAAAAAATTCATAAGTTCATCCATCTTTCCACTCAAAACATTAATTTCCTCTACCGCATGCACTTTTTTATTAGTAGATCTTTCGGTGTGCCATTGAGAGTAATTAACCATAATATTATCTAGGAGTTTGGTAGCTTCTCCTAAAGTGATTTCCATAAAAGTGCATCCCGCGGCCGAATCTAAAAGATTTCTAGAAGCAAAATTCAATCTGGCATAATTTTTTTGTATAATCATCCAAAGATTCAAACCATGTGTAGGGCAATTAAGTATCATTAATTTCATCCTGTCCCAAGCTTGTGCAACATGTTCATGCTCAAGTTGCTTAAAATTCATAATATCGTTTCTAAGAGAGATGATTTTAGCGGGAGGAAAATACTTAGAGATAAAAACATCTTTGCACTTATTCCATGAAACAATACTATTTTTAGGCAAAGATGAAAACCAAGCTTTATCACGATCTCTAAGTGAAAAAGGAAATAGCTTCAATTTAACAATATCATTGTCCACATCTTTCTTCTTTTGCATATCACACAAATCAACGAAGCTATTTAAATGGGTAGCGGCATCTTCACTAGGAAATGGAAAATAATGTAATGCGAGGGAGATGAGTTTGTGATGGGTACTTGGTATGTCTTGACTTGTGTGTACACTCCTCGGCAACGGCGCCAGAAATCCTTCTTGCTACCTCTTGAGCACTGTGTTGGTTTTTCCTTGAAGAGGAAAGGGTGATGCAGTAAAGTAGTGTAAGTATTTCCATCAGTTTTTGAGAACCAAGGTATCAATCCAGTAGGAGACCACACGCGAGTCCCACGCACCTAGACAAACAAACAAGAACCTCGCAACCAACGCGATAAAGGGGTTGTCAATCGCTTCACGGTCACTTACGAGAGTGAGATCTGATAGATATGATAGGATAATATTTTTGGTATTTTTATGATAAAGAGTAAATAGAGATGCAAAGTAAAATAAACGACAATAGAAATAACTAAGTGTTGGAATATTAACATGATGGAAAACAGACCCGGGGGCCATAGATTTCACTAGTGGCTTCTCTCAAGAGCATAAGTATTACGGTGGGTGAACAAATAACTATCGAGCAATTGATAGAATTGAGCATAGTTATGAGAATATCTAGGTATGATCATGTATATAGGCATCACGTCCGCGACAAGTAGACCGAAACGATTCTGCATCTACTACTATTACTCCACACATCGACCGCTATCCAGCATGCATCTAGAGTATTAAGTTCAAAAGAACAGAGTAATGCTTTAAGTAAGATGACATGATGTAGAGGGATAAACTCATGCAATATGATATAAACCCCATATTTTTATCCTCGATGGCAACAATACAATACGTGCCTTGCTGCCCCTGCTGTCACTGGGAAAGGACACCGCAAGATTGAACCCAAAGCTAAGCACTTCTGCCATTGCAAGAAAGATCAATCTAGTAGGCCAAACCAAACTGATAATTCGAAGAGACTTGCAAAGATAATGAATCATACATAAAAGAATTCACAGGAGACTCAAATATTGTTCATAGATAAACTTGATCATAACCCCACAATTCATGGGTCTCAACAAACACACCGCAAAAGAAGATTACATCGAATAGATCTCCACAAGAATCATGGAGAACTATGTATTGAGATCCAAAAAGAGAGAAGAAGCCATCTAGCTAATAACTATGGACCCGAAGGTCTGAGGTAAACTACTCACACATCATCGGAGAGGCTACGGTGTTGATGTAGAAGCCCTCCGTGATCAATGCCCCCTCCGGCAGGACACCGAAAAAGGCCCCAAGATGGGATCTCACGGGTACAGAAGGTTGCAGTGGTGGAATTAGGTTTTCGTGGATGCCTCTGTTGGTTTGGGGGTGTCGTGGATCTAGGAATGACAGTAGAATGGGGGGTCGGTATGAGGAGGCAAGATCCTAGCTATGGCTAAGATGTACACGCGAGTTTTACAAGTTCAGGCCCTTCGCGGAGGAAGTAACAGCCCTACATCTCGGAGCCCGGAGGCGGTCAACTGGATTATACGCGTGTGAGTTATAGGGGGTGCGAACCCTTGTCCCAGAGGATGGGGTGGCTTATATAGAGTGCGCCAGGACCCCAGCTCCCCCCGTTACACAGGGTTCAATGTTCATAAAGAGTAAGCATTACAGGTAACGTCTGCAATGAAGCGTTATAAATGGTAATTAAGTCTATGAGTAAACGGCCGACCGTTGCTGCGTAGAGTGACTTTAGACTTTCTGTATGTCGAGTGGTTTCTGTGACGGTCGAGTGACATTGATTCTTCTGAGTGGAATGTCTCTGGTCGAGTGGATGATGATACCCTTCGAATTCTTCTGTCTTCAGGGCGATGCCCTTGGGGAGGGTGTCTAGGTCAGGCCTATGACCCTACCCTTGGTACATGGCTTCATCATTAGCCCCCGAATGGTTCAGGGTTTGAGTGCAGAAGGGGTTGAAAATACTTCCGATTCAGCTCTTGCACTTTGGGAGTGTCTGGTTGGGATCGATGAATCAACACGGTGACATCAACTTCTTTTTCAGTCGCCTTGATCCATTCTTGGTTTTGCCGAGTGAACCTTTACTGAAAAGCTTCGAGCGTTGATATGGAGAAAATCTTCCGTCTGACAGGTTGCTCTGTTGCCCGCGGATCTCGCGGGATTCGAATTTTTGGGAAGCGCGCGGGGCGGAGGAGGCCGCAGCAATCGGGCTAGATAAGGCAGGGCCGCCTCGATTTCTGTGCCGCCTTTTTCGCCACGTATCGGTCGCGCGACTGTTGCGGGATTTGATAAGATCGCCCGGGTCCACAAGTCAGTCACTCAGAAGCAACCTCATATAAGGCATCGGTCCGGGGTTTTTGAACAGTGCTCTCCCATTCTTCCTCTTCCTTCTCTGTTTTCTCCGCGGCATCCGCTCCTGCCCCGGCGCCGCTGCTCCGTTCGAGCTCTGTCTGCTGTGATGGGGAAGGAGAAGACGGTGGCATTAGAGCGCGCAAAGAAGGCGACGGCGAAGGCGAAGGGGAAGAAGTCCAGCCGGGGCGGATCTTCCTCGAGGTCTGGTCTACCGCGTGGCTGGTTCCAGGGAGAATGGATCCGGTCGACGATTCGCCAGGACGACATCGACGATCTGGCCGAGGAGGGATTGATCCCCCACGGATCCGCGCGGCTCCCGGCGGACGAGACTGAGCCCCGACCGCAGGAGGGTGAGTGCGTCCTCCTCGCCACCCACGTCGACCGCGGGTTTTCTTTGCCTCCGCATCCTTTTTTCCGAGCTTTCTTGAACTTCTTTGGAGCACAACTTCATCATTTTCCCCCCAACACCACCATGTATCTTGCCGCTTTCGTGTCCATCTGCGAAAACTTCTTGGGTTGTCGACCACACTGGGGCCTCTTCAAGCACATTTTCACGTGTCGCTCCCAGTCGGTAAAAAAAGCTAATCCGAGTGATGAGAGGACAAAAGTGATCTAGATGTGTGGGGGTCTTGGAATCCAAATGAGGGGTAAGAGCTCTTTCCCAGCCATAATCCTACCCGAGTCAGTCCGAGGGTGGTAGTCGACCTGGTTTTACTGCAAAGACCAGCCGACTCCCGGTCCGTCGACTGGACTTCCCCCCTTTTCCATGGCTCGACTAGAGAAGCCCTCCGCCCTGAAAGTGACCCCGGGGGAGAAAGCAGAGGTGAAGGTGCTGGTCGAGCGAGTGGTCCAGCTCATCCATGATGGCGTGACCGGCATGGATCTGTTGGAAGTCTTCCTCAGGCGACGCATTCAGCCGCTTCAAGCCAGTGACCGTCCGATGTGGATGTATTCGGGCATTGACGATTCCACTCGGATCCATCCAGAAGAAGTCAGCGAGGATACGGTGGAGAAGTGGTTGAGGGTATCAGTGGCAACAAAGATAACCCCAGGGGGCCAGGAGAGTCCCTCCACTTGACAACTCACACCAAACAGACAAGGTCCAACTCTGAATTGCCGAGTGTTATCTTGATTTATCATGTAACTGCTTGCAATCAACCGACTGACTTTTGTCTTGCTTGTTGTCTTCTAGGCTCTTACTGAGATGTATTCGATGCCCAACGGAGAGCAGGAGCAGGATCCGGAGGGGGAGGCGAGCGGAGGTGAGAGCGGCGAGTGGCATTCTGATGGTGAAGGGGATGAGGAGAGCTCCGACCCGAGTGATGAAGAAGAGGTCGACTCACCTCTCCATAGGGAAAGGCGATCCAAGCTTACCCATGATCCCGCAAGCGCCCGCGACAAGGCAACCGTTCAGACTGGGCAGTCGTCAAAGCGTCCTCGGACGTCTTCTCCGGCGCCGACTGAAAAGGCTCCGAAACAATCCAAGGTCGTACCACAGAAGACCCGAAAGGCGCTGCCCAGAATGAAAATCGACATCCCTGTTGCCTCTGCGTAATTGTCCTGTCTTTAGTTTTACCCAAAATTGTGCGTTTTCTATTTTTCCTTGGTTTGACCAAATGAATCTTGAAACTAGCAGTGCCGCTACTTCTGGGACCTCTGCTTACAAAAACGAGGATGAGGACATGGAAGATGCGGTCACCTCCAACATAGGTATAATCTTTGTGATCTTGTCTTTGCTTTGTCGATTGCACTGCGGTACAACCAACGAGGATGAATTTTTGGCGATTGATCTTTTTACAGCTCCTCCCAACATCATCGATCTCCCAGACGACGACGAAGACGAGCCACAGAGGCCCTTGGGGAGAAGAAGCAGGAAAACGTCCACTGGCAGGACGCCTCAGTCGACGCCGGTGGCGGAACCGGTAATCAAGGAAGCCGGCGATGCCAATCGGACCTCCGTCACCTTCGCCATACCACTGTCGAGTGCTCAGCCTTCAGCGTCAGCTGCGCAGACTCCCGCCGATACACCTTCACTTTTTGCTGCATATCACGTCCCAGAGGACCAGGTGGGTGCTGCCAAAGAGGCTATACGCCAGGCGGGCATTATGATGGAGAAGATGAAGATGGTGCGGGAAGCCAGCCAAGCTACTTATGATGCCAGCTCCGCTCTCCAGAGCAACGTCCAGGTTAGCAGATTGCCGACTGACTCTTTTAGCTTGTTCTGTTAGGATATGCTACCTGAAAACTTTCTTTCAAAGAATATTTTCATCTGTCTGCGCTTCGCATCTGTACACCCACTGGGTGTTTTGATTTGCCACTGAGTAAACTTGTATCTTAGGTTGACTAGGTTGTGTCGATTGGATTTTTGAACTAGTGGGGGCACGCTGAGTGCACCCACTGGGTGTAGTCCCCGAGACCATAGTTGACTGCGGGTAGCCGACTGTGGTCTGGGAAGCTAAATTTTCCACTTGGTCTGGACAGACCATGTCGAGTGGAATCCGAACCAGTGGGGGCACGCTAAGTGCACCCGCTGGGTGTAGTCCCCGAGACTGTGGTCGACTGTGGGTAGTCGACTACGGTCTTAGATCCTCGTTTTTTTTAAACTCAGCCTGGACAGACCATGTCGAGTGGAAACTGGACCAGTGGGGGCACGCTAAGTGCACCCACTGGGTGTAGTCCCCGAGACCGTGGTTGACTACGGGAAGTCGACTATGGTCTGAAAACAACTTGAATTTATCGAACTATTGTTCTGAAGTAACTAATCTTTCCATCTGTCGATTGACTGTCCCTTGATTACAGAAATCCTGTGAACTCGGAGTTCGTTTTGCTGAATTGGAGAAAAAACAGATTCAGCTCAACCTCGATCTGGAACTGGCCAAGACAAATCTGCAGAAGGCCAAGGATGAAGCTGCTGGTAAGAGAAAGCTTGCCGACTGATTTTTCTCTGTACCAGATTCTATTTTGCTTTTTCTAAACCGAGCGTTGTTTCTTTCAAAGAAAATGAATCAAGCTTTGGCGAAAAAGGACCAAGATCTTGCGGCCGCACAGAAAGCAGCTGACGAGAAAACTGCACTCGCCGAACAAAAGCTAGCTTCAGTCGGCAAACTGGAGGAAGAAAACGCCAAGCTGAAAACTGCCCTTGATGAAGCCAATAAGGAAGCGACTTGCCTGAAGAAGGACAAGAACAATCTGAACGAGAAGATGGAAGGCATTGCTCGCAAGAGGGACGATCTGGAGAATTATCTGGGAGGTCTTGCCAAGAATCTGTTCGTCATGCTTGAAGGTATTTTCTTTGAACCGACTAACTTGTCATTGTCGACTCGATATACAACCGCTGACTCATCTTTGAATTGTACATGCAGAATTTTGCGGGAACTTCAAGGAAGAGACTAGGCGAGTTGAGACAAGCTTGGACCCCATCCATTCTCCAGTGAAAGACGAGGTTGCCATGAATGTACTCCGATTGGAATCTCATGTTGCTGGTGTTGTTGATTATCTTGCTCGATTGAAGGTCGAAATGTCGCGGATCGACACAGCACTCTGGCCAGGGGCAATGCTCCAGAACGACCTCGAGTCTCTGGTGACTTGACTTAATGAGATTCCCGGTCGAGTGCAAGAATGGAAGAAGTCTTCTGCCCGGTGCGGCACCGATGTGGCTCTGTCTTTGGTTCGTGTCCACTACAAGGAAGCGCGAGAAGAGAAGCTGGCACCGATCAAGGTCACCCACACCAAGAAGCATGACTTCCAATCTTTCATGGAGACCTTCATTGCTGCTGCCACTCGGATTGCCGACGGAATAGATCAGGACGAATTCGTCGAGCCTGCCAGCACTCCTCCCGCGGAGTGAACAAACTTTTATGCCCCTCCTTAAATTTGCCTCGGAATGCCGAGTGATTTTGTAACCGTTAAACTCCTTCGGGCTTGATGCCCGAGTACTTTAATCCGAGGTCGGAACCTTAGGATTTATCTGAATTTGGTTTATCTCCGAATATGCTTGTGCTTGCCTTCAAGTGGAATTTGTTCTTCACTCGGAATAATTTTTTGTACTTGAGATGCAGCTCTGGGGAAGTGGTTCCAGTCGACCTGTACCTCGTCGTCCTTGCGGATGAGGATGGAGCGCACGTTATACTTGTGGCGCAGCTCTGAGGAGAAGGATGCAGTCGACCTGCACCCCGTCGTCCTTGCGGATGAGGATGGAACGCACGTTATACTTGTGGCATAGCTCTGAGGAGAAGGTTGCAGTCGACCTGCACCTCGTCGTCCTTGCGGATGAGGATGGAGCGTACATTATACTTGTGGCGTAGCTCCGAGGAGAAGGTTGTAGTCGACCTGCACCTCGTCGTCCTTGCGGATAGGGATGTGTTTCAAACTTAGGCGAGTACCGGACTGCAGCTAAGCCCCCGAGTGGGAGGGTTTCTCACCACTCGGTGGGATTTTTCATACTTAGGCGAGTACTAGACTGCAGCTAAGCCCCCGAGTGGGAGGGCTGCTCACCACTCTGTAGGATTTTTCAAACTTAGGCGAGTACTGGACTGCAGCTAAGCCCCCGAGTGGGAGGGTTGCTCACCACTCGGTAGGATTTTTCAAACTTAGGCGAGTACTGGACTGCAGCTAAGCCCCCGAGTGGGAGGCATGCTCACCACTCGGTAGGATTTTTCAAACTTAGGCGAGTACTGGACTGCAACTAAGCCCCCGAGTGGGAGGCTTGCTCACCACTCGGTAGGATTTTTCAAACTTAGGCGAGTACTGGACTGCAGCTAAGCCCCCGAGTGAGAGGCTTGCTCACCACATGGTAGGATTTTTTAAACTTAGGCGAAACGGATTCACGGCTAAGCCCCCGAGTGAGAGGCTTGCTCACCACTCGGTAGGATTTTTTAAACTTAGGCAAAACGGATTCGCGGCTAAGCCCCCCGAGTGAGAGGCTTGCTCACCACTCAGTAGGATTTTTTAAACTTAGGCGAAACGGATTCACGGCTAAGGCACCCACTGGGGGATTTGAAACATATAACAAAGAAACAACAAACATTTAGGAGACTGTAAAACTGTGTCTTTGATAATCAAACTAGAAGGTATTTCTTATTACATCTGAACGCTTAAGTATAAAAGGGGCGGAGCAACTCCGCATTCCAAGCGCGTGGCTCGTCTTTCTTGTGCTCGATGTTGTAAAGGTGGTATGCTCCATTGTGGAGCACTCTTGTGACGATGAAGGGGCCTTCCCAAGCAGGAGCAAGCTTGTGTGGTTTCTGCTGATCCACTCGAAGAACCAAGTCTCCCTCTTGAAATGCTCGACCCCTCATGTTTCTGGCGTGGAATCGACGCAGGTCTTGCTGATAGATGGTCGACTGGATCAGGGCCATCTCTCTTTCCTCTTCCAGGAGATCAACTGCATCTTGCCGTGCCTGTTGTGCTTCATCTTCTGAGAAAAGCTCAACTCGGGGTGCATTGTGAAGCAAGTCACTCGGGAGTACAGCTTCAGCCCCATAGACCAAGAAGAATGGAGTTCGGCCAGTCAACCGATTCGGAGTTGTCCTCAATCCCCAAAGCACTGATGGAAGTTCATCGACCCACGCGCCTGCTGCGTGCTTGAGATCACGCATTAGTCGGGGCTTTAGTCCTTTCAGAATCAATCTGTTTGCTCTTTCAGCTTGTCCATTCGACTGGGGGTGGGAAACTAAAGCATAGTCGACTCGAGTGCCTTGGGAAGCACAGAAGGCTCTGAACTCATCAGAATTGAAGCTCGACCCATTGTCAGTGATGGTGCTGTGCGGAACACCATATCTGAATGTTAACTCTCTGATGAAGCTGACAGCAGTACTGGCTTCAAGACTTTTGATAGGCTTGGCTTCGATCCATTTGGTAACCTTGTCGACTGCCACGAGCACATGAGTGAGGCCGCTCCTACCAGTCTTGAGAGGTCCAACCATATCCAATCCCCGAACAGCAAAGGCCAGATGAGTGGAATGGTCTTCAGGGCTGATGCAGGCTTGTGAGACATGTTGGAGTAAAACTGGCAACCTTCACATTTGTCGACTATTTCTTTTGCCATCTCATTTTCTCGCGGCCAATAAAATCCCGCTCGGAATGCTTTGGCTACAATGGCCTGAGAAGACGCATGGTGACCACAGGTCCCCGAGTGGATGTCATTGAGGATCACTCAACCTTCCTCTGGTGTTATGCATTTCTGGCAGACTCCGGTCACACTTTCTCTAAACAACTGTCCTCTTATCACAGTAAAGGCTTTGGATCGACGGACGATCTGTCGAGCCTCTTCTTCATCCTCTGGGAGTTCTTTCCTAAGGATGTATGAAATGTACGGCACTGTCCAGTCGGGAGTGATGACCAAAACCTCCATGATCAAGTCGACCACGACTGGGACTTCGACTTCAGTCGGATCAGTGGCGCTTTTTGGTTGTGGGGGCTCTTCAGTGAAAGGATCTTCTTGAACTGAAGGTGTATGAATATGTTCCAAGAACACATTGCTGAGAATGGCCTCCCTCTTGGAACCTATCTTTGCCAGATCATCGGCTGCTTGATTTTTCAGTCGGGGCATGTGATGGAGCTCTAACCCCTCGAACTTCTTCTCTAAATTTCTCACTGCATTACAGTAGCCAGTCATAGCTGGGCTTCTGACATCCCAATCCTTCATCACATGATTAACCACTAAATCTGAGTCGCCGTAGACCATGAGGCGACGGACGCTGAGTGAAATGGCCATACACAACCCGTACAGAAGTGCTTCATATTCAGCTTCGTTGTTGGAGGAGTCAAAATGAATCTGGAGAACATAGCTGAGTTTGTCGCCTCGGTGGGATACCAATACCACCCCAACACCGGAACCATTCAGCATCTTGGATCCATCGAAGAACATGGTCCAATGCTCCGAGTGAATCTGAGTCGGCAGTTGCTGTTCAATCCACTCGGCGAGGAAATCTGCTATTGCTTGGGACTTGATAGCTTTCTTTGCCTCAAACTTGATATCCAAGGGGAAGGAGTTCAATCGCCCACTTTGCTACTCGACCAGTTGCATCTCTGTTGTTCAGAATCTCTGACAATGGTGCGTTGCTGACGACTGTAATGGAGTGATCAGAGAAGTAATGTGCAACCTTCCTCGTGGTCATGTAAATCCCATAAACAAGCTTCTGATAATGTGGATATCTTTGCTTGGATGGAGTCAGAACTTCAGAAACATAGTATACTAGCCGCTGAACTTTATAGGCTTTTCCTTCTTCTTCCCGCTCGACCGTGAGCACCGTACTGACAACTTGTCCTGTGGCTGCAATATAAAGTAGTAAAGGCTCTTTGCTGATTGGGGCAGCAAGCACCGGCTGGGTGGAAAGCAGGGCTTTGAGTTCTGCAAACGCTGCGTCAGCTTCATCTGTCCACTCGAACTTGTCAGATTTCTTCATCAGTTGGTAAAGAGGCAGGGCCTTTTCACCGAGACGAGATATGAATCGACTCAAGGCAGCCAAACAACCAGTAAGCTTCTGGACATCATGTACACGCACATGGCGCTTCATCCGGAGTATGGCACCAACTTTCTCTGGGTTTGCGTCGATCCCTTGTTCGAAAACAACGAAACCGAGCAACTTTCCGCCAGGAACTCCGAATGTACACTTTGATGGATTAAGCTTGATATCATACCTTCTGAGGTTGGCAAAAGTTTCAGCAAGGTCAGCCAGCAGGTCGGAACCCTTTCGTGACTTGACCACAATGTCATCCATGTATGCTTCCACATTCTGACTGATTTGAGTGAGCGGACACTTCTGAATCATCCTCATGAATGTGGCTCCAGCGTTCTTCAGGCCGAATGGCATGGTGACATAACAGAAACATCCGAATGGAGTGATGAAAGCCATTTTTATCTCATCGGATCCATACAGTCGGATCTGATGACACTCGGAATAGGCGTCCAGGAAAGACAATCGCTCACACCCCGCAGTCGAGTCAACAATTTGATCGATGCGGGTGAGAGGAAAATGATCTTTCGGGCAGGCCCGATTGATATGCTTGAAGTCAATGCACATGCGAAGTGAATCGTCCTTCATAGGGACCATGACAACATTGGCGAGCCACTCGGAGTGGTAAATCTCTCGGATGAACTCAGCTGCCAGGAGTCGAGCCACTTCCTCACCAATTGCTTTCCTCTTCTGTACGGGGGACCGTCGAAGATGTTCCTTGACTGGTTTTACCTTCGGGTCGACTCGGAAACGATGCTCAGCCAGTCCCCTGGGTACACCCGGCATGTCAAAAGGTTTCCATGCAAAGATGTCCCAGTTCTCACGGAGGAACTGGTTGAGCGCTTCTTCCTATTTACTGTCGAGTGATGTTGAGATATGAGTAGGAGCAGCATTAGGGTCCGTCGGGTGAATATGAATCGGCTTGGTTTCACCGGACGACTGAAATGCAGAATCAGTGGCAGGCTTCTTGGAGCGCAACAAATCACTCGGATCTGCGTTCTTCCGAAATTCTTGCATTTCGACTGCTGCCATTTGCGCATCGGCGATTTTTGAACCCTTCTGGAAGCACTCTTCCGCCTTCTGCCGATTGCCAGTGATAGTGGTCACTCCTCTAGGACCGGGCATTTTCAATTTGAGGTACACATAACATGGTCGAGCCATGAAACGTGCATAGGCAGGCCTACCTAGAATGGCATGATAAGCACTCTGGAAATCCACTACTTCAAATGTCAACTTTTCTTTGCGGTAATTCTTGGAATCACCGAAAACCACATCAAGGGCGATCTGGCCGAGTGATTCAGCCTTCTTGCCAGGTATGACGCCATGGAAACTCATATTGCTTTCACTGAGCTTGGACATCGGAATGCCCATTCCCTTCAAGGTCTCCGCATACAGGATATTTAGGCCACTACCACAGTCCATCAGCACTTTAGTCAGTCGAGTGCCTTCAACAACTGGGTCGACCACCAGCGCTTGCCTCCCAGGGGTGGCTATATGTGCTGGGTGGTCAGACTGGTCGAATGTGACTACAGTCTGGGACCACTTCAGATAACTTGGTGTTGCCGGAGCAACCATGTTCACCTCTCTGTTTATAACTTTCAATCGACTTTTGCTTTCAACATCAGCAAAAATCATCAGAGTGGAATTGACGTTGGGAAAACCATCATCGTCTTCTTCCTTATCTTCACCCCTGTCCGACTCCTTTTCCTTCTCCTTGGGCTGTTTCTCTCGGAATTGCTGGATCAGGAGCCGACACTGTCAAGTGGTATGTTTAGGGTAAATCAGATGACCCTCTTCATCTTTCTTGATGTGAATGTGACAGGGTAAATCCAACACATCATTTCCATCTTGATCTTTCACTTTCTTGGGGTTCTAGGGTCCTTTGGGCTTCCCCTTGAACTTTCCTTGAGCTACCACTAAAGCTTCACCAGGAGCAGCTGGTTCGGCCTTGGGATTCTGCTTCCGATTGGAATTCCCTCCTCCGGTTTCCTGGGCGACTGTTTTATGTTTGCCGGTCCGGAGTCGGTCTTCCTCTTCACCATTAGCATACTTGGTGGCGATCTCCATCATCCGGGACAGAGACATATCTCCTGTCCGACCGAATTTCAGATTCAACTCTCGATACTTAACACCCTCCTTGAAGGCACAAACTGCTTGGTGATCTGACACATTCTCCACTGTATGATGCAACGTGATCCATCTCTGGATGTAATCTGTCAAGGTCTCATTCGGTTTCTGCATGTAGGACTGCAATTCTGTTAACCCTGCCGGCCATTTGCAAGTACCCTCAAAGGTTCTGACAAACACGCGGGCGAGTTCTTCCCAACTATATATGCTGCCAAGTGTTAACTGATTCAACGACGCTCTGGCTGGGCCTTCCAACATAAGAGGAAGGTGTTTCATGGCCACTTCATCATTGCCGCCACCGATCTGCACTGCCACTCGGTAGTCCTCAAGCCAAGTGTCAGGCTTGCACTCACCAGTGAACTTGCTGATTCCAGTCGCCAACCTGAAGTTGGGAGGAATCACCGCAACCCTGATGGCTCTGCTAAAGCACTCTGGGCCTGAAACATGTACTCTGCTGCCAGTCGGGTGATCTCTGTCATGACCCTCTCTGTGTGCTCTGTTTCTGTCGACCAGACGTTGAACAGAATAGATCTCGCATCAAAGCCCGGCTCCCTGGGGTCGACTGGAATTCTTCGCCCGCCACTATGAGGGCGTCTGTCATCGTGCTGCCGAGGCACATATGACCCACTCCTCGAGGGAGGTGTGGGCACTCGACGACGGTCATCGTGGTCGAGTCGGTGATCATATTGCTCACGGTTTCTGTACTGATCTCGCCGGTCTCCACGTCCCTCACGCCGCGGGGGCGATCTTGGGCTGTGAGCCGACTGAACTGTGTCTGCCACCACAGACCTGCTATGAATTCTATTTCGTGATTGTGATACTGCTCTGTTCTGCTCTCCTACAGCCCGGAGTAAAGCCCGGATCTGCATCAAACCTCTGCCAGCTTCCGACTGGGAAGGCTGAATTGACTCTGCTATTTGGGCTGTAGCTGTGAGATTTTGAATCAGAGTTCGGTACACCTGAGTTGGAGGCAGAAAAAGTTGTCGTCTAGTGGGCTCAGGAATCCGCTGCCGAGCATGCTCGTCGAGTGCGTGCTGGAGGTTCTCCAGTCGAGTGCGCTCAGCCAAGTTGGCCAGGCGCGCCTCCTCCAAGGCCCGGGCCTCGGGGGTTTCTCCAACAATAGGAGTGTGAAGTGCATCCATGTGACGGCGGCGAAGCTCTTCCCTCTGCTGCGAAGAGAGGGGCTCGGGGCGGTACTCCTCGTGGACGCGCGACGGATCGCCGCCGCCATCGCCACCGTCGTGGCGAGGGAAGCAAGGAGGACTGCGCGGTCCGTTGACCATCAGGACTTCCACCGCGGGATCACTGCGGTCGCACTCGGATGCAGTCTCGACGGAGCCAGTCGACAGGTCGAACATGCCATAGAGAGTTTCGTCGGGCTCGATTGCCGCGACTTGCGGGGTGGCCGATTGGCGGGCCACCGCATGCCTCACCCACCGCTGGAGCCGCGATCGACTGGAACGCTTGCACCGGCGAACAGCGGGGAGCGAGGACGCCGCAGGAGCCGACCAATACTGAGTCGACGGCTGCCGAAGAACGATGCCGCGGATGCACGCGCGAAAGTGCGTTGCCCCGCAGACGGGAAGCGCCTCGACGTCGAGTGGAGCCTCTTGGAGCCAAGCGGAGTCGTCGACGACGAACACGAGCGCGCCGAGACAGATCTTGCGACCCTCGGCCAATCCTCCGCTGGAAACCATGATGATGGGGATCGGAAAAATCGCAATTTCTCCAACAAGTCGCTAAGACACCTGCCCCACCTTGGGCGCCAACTGTCGTGGATCTAAGACTGATAGTAGAATGGGGGTAGGTATGAGGAGGCAAGATCCTAGCTATGCCGAAGTTGTACACGCGAGTTTTACGAGTTCAGGCCCTTCGCGGAGGAAATAACAACCCTACGTCTCGGAGCTCGGAGGTGGTCGACTGGATTATACGCATGTGAGTTACAGGGGGTGCGAACCCTTGTCCCAGAGGAGGGGGGTGGCTTATATAGAGTGCGCCAGGACCCCAGCTCCCCCCGTTACACAGGGTTCAATGTTCATAACGAGTAAGCATTACAGGTAACGTCCGCAATGAAGCGTTATAAATGGTAATTAAGTCTATGAGTAAACACCCGACAGTTGCTGCGTAGAGTGACTTTAGATCTTCTGTATGTCGAGTGGTTTCTGTGATGGTGGAGTGACATTGATTCTTCCGAGTGGAATGTCTCTAGTCGAGTGGATGATGATACCCTTCGAATGCTTCTGTCTTTTGGGTGATGCCCTTGGGGAGGGTGTCTAGGTTAGGCCTATGACCCTACCCTAGGTACATGACTTCATCAGGGGGTACGTAGGTATATATAGGAGGAAGAAGTACGTCGGTGGAGCAACATGGGCCCCACGAGGGTGGAGGGCGCGCCTGGGGGGGGGGGTAGGCGTGCCCCCTGCCTCTTGCTCTCCTTGTTGCTTTCTTTACGTGGAATCCAAGTCCTCTGGATCACGTTTGTTCCGAAAATCACGTTCCCGAAGGTTTCATTCCGTTTGGACCCCGTTTGTTATTCTTTTTTTGCGAAACACTGAAATAGGCAAAAAACAGCAATTCGGGTTGGGCCTCCGGTTAATAGGTTAGTCCCAAAAATAATATAAAAGTGTATAATAAAGCCCATTAAACATCCAAAACAGAACATAATATAGCATGGAACAATAAAAAAATTATAGATGCGTTGGAGACGTATCAAGCATCCCCAAGCTTAATTCCTGCTCGTCCTCGAGTAGGTAAATGATAAAAACAGAATTTTTGATGTGGAATGCTTCTTAGCATAATTTTCAATGCAATTCTCTTATTTGTGGTATGAATATTCAGATCCGAAAGATTCAAGATAAAAGTTTAATATTGATATAAAAATAATAATACTTCAAGCATACTAACTAAGCAATTATGTCTTGTCAAAATAACATAGCCAAAGCAAGTTATCCCTACAAAATCATATAGTCTGGCTATGCTCTATCTTCACCACACAAAGTATTTAAATCATGCACAACCCCGATGACAAGCCAAGTACTTGTTTCATACTTTTGGTGTTCTCAAACTTTTTCAATCTTCACGCAATACATGAGCATGAGCCATGGATATAGCACTATATGTGGAATAGAATGGTGGTTGTGGAGAAGACAAAAAAGGAGAAGATAGTCTCACATCAACTAGGCGTATCAACGGGCTATGGAGATGCCCATCAGTAGATATCAATGTGAGTGAGTAGGGATTGCCATGCAACGGATGCACTAGAGCTATAAGTATATGAAAGCTCAATAAAAGAAACTAAGTGGGTGTGCATTCATCTCGCTTGCTCACGAAGACCTAGGGCATTTTGAGGAAGCCCATCATTGGAATATACAAGCCAAGTTCTATAATGAAAAATTCCCACTAGTATATGAAAGTGACATCATAGTAGACTCTCTATCATGAAGATCATGGTGCTACTTTGAAACACAAGTGTGGTAAAAGGATAGTAACATTGTCCCTTCTCTCTTTTTCTCTCCTTTTTTATTTGGGCCTTTTATTTGGGCCTCTTTTTTTCTCTTTTTTTTATTTTTCGTCCGCAGTCTCATCCCGACTTGTGGGGGAATCATAGTCTCCATCATCCTTTCCTCACTTGGGACAATGCTCTAATAATGATGATCATCACACTTTTGTTTACTTACAACTTAAGAATTACAACTCAATACTTAGAACAAAATATGACTCTATGTGAATGCCTCCGGCGGTGTACCGGGATACGCAATAAATCAAGAGTGACATGTATGAAAGAATTATGAACGGTGGCTTTGCCACAAATACGATGTGAACTACATGATCATGCGAAGCAATATGACAATGATGGAGTGTGTCATAGTAAACGGAACGGTGGTAAGTTGCATGGCAATATATCTTGGAATGGCTATGGAAATGCCATAATAGGTAGGTATGGTGGCTTTTTTGAGGAGGTATATGGTGGGTGTATGATACCGGCGAAAAGTGCGCGGTATTTAGAGAGGCTAGCAATGGTGGAAAGATGAAAAGTGCGTATAATCCATGGACTCAACATTAGTCATAAAGAACTCATATACTTATTGCAAAAATCTACAAGTTATCAAAGCAAAGTATTACGCGCATGCTCCTAGGGGGATAGATTGGTAGGAAAAGACCATCGCTCGTCCCCGACCGCCACTCATAAGGAAGACAATCAATAAATAAATCATGCTCCGACTTCATCACATAACGGTTCACCATACGTGCATGCTATGGGACTCACAAACTTCAACACAAGTATTCCTCAAATCCACAACTACTCAACTAGCATAACTCTAATATCACCATCTTCATATCTCAAAACAATTATCAAGCATCAAACTTCTCATAGTATTCAACACACTCATAAGAACTTTTTTACTAATCTTGGATGCCTATCACTTTAGGACTAATTTCTCAATTTAAGCAAATTACCATGATGTTTTGTAGGACTCTCAAAATAATATAAGTGAAGCATGGGAGAACAATAGTTTCTATAAAACAAATCCACCACCGTGCTCTAAAAGATATAAGTGAAGCACTAGAGCAAAAACTATATGGCTCAAAAGATATAAGTGAAGCACATAGGGTATTCTAATAAATTCTGAATCATGTGTGTCTCTCACAAAAGGTGTGTACAGCAAGGATGATTGTGCTAAACTAAAAATCGAAGAATCAAATCATACAAGACGCTCCAAGCAAAACACATATCATGTGGTGAATAAACATATAGCTCCAAGTAAAGTTACCGATGGAAGTAGACGAAAGAGGGGATGCCTTCCGGGGCATCCCCAAGCTTTTGCTTTTTGGTGTCCTTAGATTATCTTGGGGTGCCATGGGCATCCCCAAGCTTAGGCTCTTGCCACTCCTTGTACCATAATCCATCAAATCTTTTACCCAAAACTTGAAAACTTCACAACACAAAACTTAGCAGAAAATCTCGTGAGCTCCGTTAGCGAAAGAAAACAAAATACCACTTCCAGGTACTGTAATGAACTCATTATTTATTTAAATTGGTGTTAAACCTACTGTATTCCAACTTCTCTATGGTTTATAAACTCTTTTACTAGCCATAGATTCATCAAAATAAGCAAACAACACACGAAAAACAGAATCTGTCAAAAACAGAACAGTCTATAGTAATCTGTAACTAACGCAAATTTCTGGAACTCAAAAAAACTACCAAACTAGGAAGACCTAGACAATTTGTTTATTTATCAGCAGCAATTGAAATCAATATTTTATCACGTTCTGGTGATTTTTAACAATTGTTTACGTGAACAGAAAGTTTCTGGAATTTCCAGCAAGATCAAATAACTCTCATCTAAGAAGATCCTATAGGTTTAACTTGGCACTAACACTAATTAAAACATAAAAATACATCTAACCAGAGGCTAGAACAAATATTTATTCCTAAACATAAGGAAAAAACAAAAAAACTAAAATAAAATTGGGTTGCCTCCCAACAAGCGCTATCGTTTAACGCCCCTATCTAGGCATAGAAGTAAGGATAGATCTAGGTATTGCCATCTTTGGTAGGCAATCCATAAGTGGCTCGCATAATAGATCCATAAGGCAATTTAATTTTCTTTCTAGGGAAGTTTTCCATGCCTTTCCTTAATGGAAATTGGGATCTAATATTCCCTTCCTTCATATCAATAATTGCACCAATTGTTCTAAGGAAAGGTCCACCAAGAATAATAGGACATGAAGGATTGCAATCTATATCAAGAACAATAAAATCTACGGGCACATAATTCCTATTTGCAACAATAAGAACATCATTAATTCTTCCCATAGGTTTCTTGATAGTGGAATCTGCAAGGTGCAAGTTTAAAGAGCAATCATCAAATTCGCGGAAACCTAACAAATCACACAAAGTTTTGGGAATCATGGAAGCACTAGCACCCAAATCACACAAAGCATAGCATTCATGACCTTTAATTTTAATTTTAATAGTAGGTTCCCACTCATCATAAAGTTTTCTAGGGATAGAAACTTCCAACTCAAGTTTTTCTTCATAAGATTGCATCAAAGCATCAACAATATGTTTAGTAAAAGCTTTATTTTGGCTATAAGCATGAGGAGAATTTAGCACGGATTGCAACAAGGAAATACAATCTATCAAAGAGAAATTATCATAATTAAATTCCTTGAAATCCAAAATAGTGGGTTCATTGATATCTAAAGTTTTGACCTCTTCAATCCCACTTTGACAAATTTTAGCATCAAGATCTAAAAACTCCGAATTTTTAGAACGCCTTCTAGGTAAAGGTGGCTCATATTCAGTCCCGTCATTATCAAGATTCATATTGCAAAACAAAGATTTAATAAGGGACACATCAATAACTTTTAGATCTTCATCTTTATTCTCATAAAAACTAGAAGAACATGCTTTTACAAAGCAATCTTTCTTGGCACGCATCCTAGCGGTTCTTTCTTTGCACTCATCAATGGAAAATTCTCATGGCTTTCAGAGACTCATTGATATCATGCTTAGGTGGAATAGATATAAGTTTCAAAGACTCAACATCAATAGAAATTCTATCAATGTTCCTAGCCAATTCATCAACCTTGAGCAATTTTTCTTCAAGCAAAGCATTGAAATTCTTTTGTGAATTCATAAACTCCTTAACACTAGTCTCAAATTCAGAAGGCGTCTTATTAAAATTTCCATAAGAATTGTTGTAGGAACTACCATAATTATTAGAGGAGTTACTAGGATACTGCCTAGGATTAAAGTTTCCTCGATACGCGTTGTTACCAAAATTATTCCTACCAACAAAATTCACATCCATAGATTCGTTATTATTCTCAATCAAAGTAGACAAAGGCATATCATTAGGATCAGAAGAAACACTTTTAGTAGCAAAAAATTTCATAAGTTCATCCATCTTTCCACTCAAAACATTAATTTCCTCTATCGCATGCACTTTTTTATTAGTAGATCTTTCGGTGTGCCATTGAGAGTAATTAACCATAATATTATCTAGGAGTTTGGTAGGTTCTCCTAAAGTGATTTCCATAAAAGTGCATCCCGCGACCGAATCTACAAGATATCTAGAAGCAAAACTTAATCCGGCATAAAAAAAATTGTATAATCATCCAAAGATCCAAACCATGTGTAGGGCAATTACGTATCATTAATTTCATCCTCTCCCAAGCTTGTGCAACATGTTCATGATCAAGTTGCTTAAAATTCATAATATCGTTTCTAAAAGAGATGATTTTAGCGGGAGGAAAATACTTAGAGATAAAAGCATCTTTGCACTTATTCCATGAATCAATACTATTTTTAGCCAAAGATGAAAACCAAGCTTTAGCGCGATCTCTAAGTGAAAAAGGAAATAGCTTCAATTTAACAATATCATTGTCCACATCTTTCTTCTTTTGCATATCACACAAATCAACGAAGCTATTTAAATGGGTAGCGACATCTTCTCTAGGAAGGCCGGCGAATTGATCTTTTTCATGACAAGATTCAACAAAGAAGCATTAATTTCGCAAGATTCAGTATCGGTAAGAGGAGCAATCAGAGTGCTAAGAAAATCATTGTTGTTGGTATTGGTAAAGTCACACAATTTAGTATTATCTTGAGCCATCGTGACAAGCAAGCAATCCAACACACAAGCAAACAAGAAGCAAGCGAAAAAGAGGGCGAACAGAAAAGAGAGGGCGAATAAAACGGCAAGGGTGAAGTGGGGGAGAGGAAAACAAGAGGCAAATGGCAAATAATGTAATGCGAGGGAGATGAGTTTGTGATGGGTACTTGGTATGTCTTGACTTGTGCGTAGACTCCCCAGCAACGGCGCTAGAAATCCTTCTTGCTACCTCTTGAGCACTGCGTTGGTTTTCCCTTGAAGAGGAAAGGGTGATGCAGTGAAGTAGCGTAAGTATTTCCCTCAGTTTTTGAGAACCAAGGTATCAATCCAATAGGAGACCACGCGCGAGTCCAACGCACCTACACGAACAAACAAGAACCTTGCAACCAACGTGATAAAGGGGTTGTCAATCCCTTCACGGTTACTTACGAGAGTGAGATATGATAGATATGATAGGATAATATTTTTGGTATTTTTATGATAAAGAGTAAATAGAGATGCAAAGTAAAATAAACAACAATAGAAATAACTAAGTGTTGGAAGATGAACATGATGGAAAATAGACCCGGGGGCCATAGGTTTCACTAGTGGCTTCTCTTAAGAGCATAAGTATTACGGTGGGTGAACAAATTACTGTCGAGCAATTGATAGAATTGAGCATAGTTATGAGAATATCTAGGTACGATCATGTATATAGGCATCACGTCCGCGAAAAGTAGACCGAAATGATTCTGCATCTACTACTATTACTCCACACATCGACCGCTATCCAACATGCATCTAGAGTATTATGTTCAAAAGAACAGAGTAATGCTTTAAGTAAGATGAGATGATGTAGAGGGATAAACTCATGCAATATGATATAAACCCCATCTTTTTATCCTCGATGGGAACAATACAATATGTGCCTTGCTGCCCCTGCTGTCACTGGGAAAGGACACCGCAAGATTGAACCCAAAGCTAAGCACTTCTCTCATTGCAAGAAAGATCAATCTAGTAGGCCAAACCAAACTGATAATTCGAAGAGACTTGCAAAGATAACCAATCATACATAAACGAATTCAGAGGAGATTCAAATATTGTTCATAGATACACTTGATCATAAACCCACAATTCCTCGGTCTCAACAAACACACCGCAAAAGAAGATTCCATCGAATAGATCTCCACAAGAATCATGGAGAACTTTGTATTGAGATCCAAAAAGAGAGAAGAAGCCATCTAGCTAATAACTATGGACCCGAAGGTCTGAGGTAAACTACTCACACATCATCGGTGAGGTTACGGTGTTGATGTAGAAGCCCTCCGTGATCAATGCCCCCTCCGGCAGGACGCCGGAAAAGGCCCCAAGATGGGATCTCATGGGTACAGAAGGTTGCGGCGGTGGAATTAGGTTTTCGTGGATGCCTCTGTTGGTTTGGGGGTACGTAGGTATATATAGGAGGAAGAAGTACGTCGGTGGAGCAACATGGGCCCCATGCGGGTGGAGGGCGCGCCTGGGGGGGGGGGTAGGGGCGCCCCCCCTGCCTCGTGCTCTCCTTGTTGCTTTCTTTACGTGGACTCCAAGTCCTCTGGATCACGTTTGTTCCGAAAATCACGTTCCCGAGGGTTTCATTCCGTTTGGACTCCGTTTGATATTCTTTTTCTGCGAAACACTGAAATAGGCAAAAAAACAGCAATTCGGGCTAGGCCTCCGGTTAATAGGTTAGTCCCAAAAATAATATAAAAGTGTATAATAAAGCTCATTAGACATCCAAAACAGAATATAATATAGCATGGAACAATAAAAAATTATAGATATGTTGGAGACGTATCAATGCTTAAATACAATCTGATATTTGATAAAACTGACTATGAGATTATTACCTTGCCTGCGCCCTCTTTGTTTAATACACTTTTAGGCACGTACCTCATCTTGCCACGGGCCATTTATGCATACTGGAGCCTGACACAAGTTCCAGAGCCTGAGCCACCACTTGACCCTTATTGATAGTCTGTTTATCAGTGGGATCCGGAGGAGATAGCCAACCAGTGGCACCCTGAGGATCCTCCTCAGTACACCGGAAAGGGTAGCTTTGATCCGTGGCTATAGACCAACTTAGGCCAAAAGCCTAAGCTTGGGGGAGTACGTATTTCTCACCGACATTACATTCATGTTCACACACTCATTCTAGTTGTCGATGCTCATACTTTTTCATTGTACTATCCTTGCTAGTTTATTTTATTTTCTAAGCCTTATGTCTGAAAAACCTTAAGAAAAACCAAAAGAATTAGTTGTAGCTTTTAGCTAGTTTACTTTCCATGCATGTAGTAGTAGTAATTAAAAGAAAACCCAAAAAGATTTCTCGTTCTTCTTTTGCTTGTTGGGAGCTTTCCCATGTAAATAGTTTTATTTCTTTTGTCTTCTTTGGGGGTCGAGAGGAGAAGACCATGATGAAAATGTTGAGTGGCTCTCATATGCATTATTGTTGATTTAACCAAGAGCCCATATTACCTTGTCTTCTCCCTTGTATTAAATGCTTGCAGATTCCAGCTTAGTCCAATGCACGTGCACTATTATTATTATCCACACCGTTCAGTCGTGCAAGTGAAAGGCAATAATGATGATATATGATGGACTGATTGAGATCAGAGAAGCTGGTATGAACTCGACCTATCTTGTTTTTGTAAATATGATTGGTTCATCGTTCCTGATTCAGCCTACTATGAATGAAACATGTTTGCAGTGACAATTAGAGATTATAGTTGCTCATGCCATGCTTAATTTGCTAGGAGTTTATAATGGTTTAGCTTGCGTGCCAACATGCTATTAAAATAGTTGTGATGTGGTATGATGGGTGGTATCCTCCTTTGAACAATTCGAGTGGCTTGACTTGGCACATGTTCACGCATGTAGTTGAAACAAAATCAACATAGCCTCCACGATATTTATATTCATGGTGATTTATATCCTACTCATGCTTGCACTCAGTGTTGATTAATTTTAATGCATGTTCATGACTGTTGTCGTTCTCTAGTTGGTCGCTTCCCAGTCTCTTTCTAGCCTTCACTTGTACTAAGCGGGAAGACTGCTTGTGCATCCACTTCCATAAACCCCCAAGTTATTCCATATGAGTCCACCATACCTTCCTAGATGCGGTATCTACCTGCCGTTCCAAGTAAATTTGTATGTGCCAATCTCTAAACCTTCAAATGAAATTCTGTTTTGTATGCTCGAATAGCTCATGTATCAACTAGGGATGTCTATATCTTCCATGCTAGGTGAGTTATTCTCACAATGAGTGGACTCCGCTCATCACTCACGAGAAAATGGCCAGTAAACGAGATGCCCAGTCCCATGCTCAAATCAAAATAATTGTAAACAAAACTCCCCCAGGACTGTTGTTAGTTGGAGGCACCCGTTGTTCCGGGCAAGCCATGGATTGATGCTTGTTGGTGGTGGGGGAGTATAAACTTTACCATTCTGTTTGGGAACCGCCTATAATGTGTGTAGCATGGAAGATATCGAGATCTCTTGGTTGTTATGTTTGGGAACTCCCCCAGATCTCTGTTTCAAAACTCGAGCTCTGGCACCTCCACAAATCCCTGCTTCCCTCTGCGAAGGGCCTATCTATTTACTTTTATGTTGAGTCATCATCCTCTTATTAAAAATCACCAGTTGGAGAGCACCGCTGTCATTTGCATGCATTACTATTAATTTACATTAAGTATGAGTATGACTGGATCTCTTTTACCATGAATTACAATGTCTAGTCAGTCCTTGATCTACATAGGTGCTCTACATTTATGTTTTGCGGTCTCAGAAAGGGCTAGCGAGATACCATCTTGTTATATCATATTATGATTGTTTTGAGAAAGTGTTTTCATCCGAGATTTATTATTATTGCTCGCTAGTAGATTATGCCATTGATATGAGTAAACATGAGACCTAAATGTTATTGTGAATATGGTTAGTTCATAATCTTTGCTAAAAACTTGAATGTTGGCTTTACATATTTGCAACAAAAAGATCAAACAGGGTTTGTAAAAGTTTTTCTTTATCACTTTCAGTTTGTCAACTGAATTTCTTGAGGACAAGCAAAGGTTTAAGCTTGGGGGAGTTGATACGTCTCCAACGTATCTACTTTTCCAAACATTTTTGTCCCTTGTTTTGGACTCTAACTTGCATGATTTGAATGGAACTAACACGGACTGACACTGTTTTCCACAGAATTGCCATGGTGTTATTTTTGTGCAGAAATAAAAGTTCTTGGAATGACCTGAAAATCCACGGAGACACGTTTTGGAAATAATAAAAAATACTGGCGAAAGAATCAACATCAGGGGGCCCACACCCTGTCCATGAGGGTGCAGGGCGCGCCCCTCTGCCTCGTGGGCCCCCTGAGACTCCACCGACCTCAACTCCAACTCAATATATTCACGTTCGGGGTGAAAAGAAATCTAAGAGAAGGATTCATCGCATTTTACGATATGGAGCCGCCGCCAAGCCCTAATCTCTCTCGGGAGGGCTGATCTGGAGACCGATTGGGGCTCCTAAGAGGGGAATCCGTCGTCGTCGTCATCATCAACCATCCTCCATCACCAATTTCATGATGCTCACCGCCGTGCGTGAGTAATTCCATCGTAGGCTTGCTGGACGATGATGGGTTGGATGGGATTTACCATGTAATCGAGTTAGTTTTGTTAGGGTTTGATCCCTAGTATCCATTATGTTCTGATATTGATGTTGCTATGACTTTGCTATGCTTAATGCTTGTCACTAGGGCCCGAGTGCCATGATTTCATATCTGCACCTATTATGTTTTCATGAATATATGTGAGATCTTGATCCTATCTTGCAAGTCAATAGTCACCTACTATGTGTTATGATCCGACAACCCCGAAGTGACAATAATCGGGACTACTCCCGGTGATGACCGTAGTTTGAGGAGTTCATGTATTCACTAAGTGTTAATGCTTTGGTCCGGTACTCTATTAAAAGTTGGCCTTAATATCCCTTAGTTTCCAATAGGACCCCGCTGCCACGGGAGGGTAGGACAAAAGATGTCATGCAAGTTCTTTTCCATAAGCACGTATGACTATATTCGGAATACATGCCTACATTACATTGATGAACTGGAGCTAGTTCTGTGTCACCCTATGTTATAACTGTTGCATGAGGAATCGCATCCGACATAATTATTCATCATTGATCCATTGCCTACGAGCTTTTCACATATTGATCTTTGCTTAGTTACTTGTCTGCTGCCACTGTTACGATTACTACAAAACTGCTACTGTTACTTTTGCCACCGTTACCGCTATTTCCATACTACTTGGCTACTAAATACGTTGCTGCAGATATTAAGTCTTTCAGGTGTGGTTGAATTGACAACTCAGGTGCAAATACTTGAGAATATTCTTTGGCTCCCCTTGTATCGAATCAATAAATTTGGGTCGAATACTCTACCCTCGAAAACTGTTGCGATCCCCTATAATTGTGGGTTATCAATCAACCGCGTTACATAACGCTTCCGCTTTCAGTCTACGTGGGTACGTGGACACACTCTCCCGCTCATTGCTATGCATCACATAGATAGATCTTGCTTGATCGTAGGTTATTTTTTTGAAATACTACGTTCCCAACAATGGTATCAGAGCCAGGTCTATGCGTAGATGTTATATGCACGAGTAGAACACAAAGAGTTGTGGGCGATAATAGTCATACTGCTTACCAGCATGTCATACTTTGATTCGGCGGTATTGTTGGATGAAGCGGCTCAGACCGACATTACGCGTACGCTTACGCAAGACTGGTTCTACCGACGTGCTTCGCACACAGGTGGCTAGTGGGTGTATGTTTCTCCAACTTTAGTTGAATCGAGTGTGACTACGCCCGGTCCTTGTTGAAGGTTAAAACAGCACACTTGACGAAAAATCATTGTGTTTTTCATGCGTAGGTAAGAACGGTTATTGCTAAGCCTGTAGCAGCCATGTAAAACTTGCAACAAAAAAGTAGAGGATGTCTAACTTATTTATGTAGGGCATGTTGTGATGTGATATGGTCAAGACGTGATGATATAAATTGTTGTATGAGATGATCATGTTTTGTAACAGAGTTATCGGCAACTGGCAGGAGCCATATGGTTGTTGCTTTATTGTATGCAATGCAATCGCCTTGTAATTGCTTTACTTTATCACTAAGCGATAGCGATAGTCGTGATAGCAATAGTTGGCGAGACGACAACGATGCTTCGATGGAGATCAAGGTGTCAAGCCGGTGACGATGGTGATGATGATGGTGCTTTGGAGATGGAGATCAAAGGCACAAGATGATGATGGCCATATCATATCACTTATATTGATTGCATGCGATGTTTATCCTTTATGCATCTTATTTTTCTTAGTTCGGCGGTAGCATTATAAGATGATCACTCACTAAATTTCAAGGTATAAGTGTTCTCCCTGAGTATGCACCGTTGCGACAGTTCGTCGTGCCAAGACACCACGTGATGATCGGGTGTGATAAGCTCTACGTTCACATACAACGGGTGCGCCTGGCAGAGCAAAGCTGATGACTACTCGATAGTTCAGTGTGCCATGCATTACGGCTTAGAACCGGGACTTCAACGACGTTTTGAACGTCATGGAGAATATGAGATGTTCCAGGAGTTGAAGTTAATATTTCAAGCAAATGCCCGGATTAAGAGATATGAAGTCTCCAATAAGTTCTATAGCTGTAAAATGGAGGAGAATAGTTTTGTCAGTGAACATATACTCAAAATGTCTGGGTATCATAATCACTTGACTCAGCTGGGAGTTAATCTTCCGGTTGATAGTGTCATTGACAAAGTTCTTCAATCACTCCCACCAAGCTACAAAACTTTCGTGATGAACTATAGTATGCAAGGGATGGATAAGACAATTCCCGAGCTCTTCGCAATGCTAAAGGCTGCGGAGGTAGAAATCAAGAAGGAGCATCAAGTGTTGATGGTCAACAAGACCACCAGTTTCAAGAAAAAGGGTAAAGGGAAGAAGGGGAACTTCAAGAAGAACGTCAAGCAAGTTGCTGCTCAAGTGAAGAAGCCCAAGTCTGGACCTAAGCCTGAGACTGAGTGCTTCAACTGCAAAGGGATTGGTCACTGGAAGCGGAACTGCCCCAAGTATTTGGCGGATAAGAAGGATGGCAAGGTGAACAAAGGTATATGTGATATACATGTTATTGATGTGTACCTTACTAATGCTCGCAGTAGTGCCTGGGTCTTTGATACTGGTTCTGTTGCTAATATTTGCAACTCGACACATGGACTACGGATTAAGCGAAGATTGGCTAAGGAAGAGGTGACGATGCGCGTGGGAAATGGTTCCAAAGTCAATGTGACCGCCGTCGGCACGCTAACTCTACATCTACCTTCGAGATTAGTTTTAGACCTGAATAATTGTTATTTGGTGCCAGCGTTAAGAATGAAAATTATATCTGGATCTTGTTTGATGCGAGACGGTTATTCATTTAAATCAGAGAATAATGGTTGTTCTATTTATATGAGTAATATCTTTTATGGTCATGCACCCTTGAAGAGTGGTCTATTTTTGTTGAATCTCGATAGTAGTGACACACATATTCATAGTATTGAAGCCAAAATATGCAGAGTTGATAATGATAGTGCAACTTATTTGTGGCACTGCCGTTTAGGTCATATTGGTGTAAAGCACATGAAGAAACTCCATTCTGATGGACTTTTGGAATGACTTGGTACTTGCGAACCATGCCTCATGGCCAAGATGACTAAAACTCCCTTCTCCGGATCAATGGAGCGAGCAACGGAATGCGGAATAGTTTCACAACTCACGCCACCCGGAACACCACAGCGTAATGGTGAGTGTGAACGTGGTAACCACACTTTATTGGATATGGTCCGATCTATGATGTCTCTTACTGCTTTACCGCTATCATTTTGGGGTTATGCTATAAAGACGGCTGCATTCACGTTAAATAGGGCACCATCTAAATCTGTTGAGACAACACCTTATGAACTGTGGTTTCGCAAGAAACCCAAGTTGTCGTTTCTTAAAGTTTGGGACTGTGATGCTTATGTGAAAAAGCTTCTACCTGATAAGCTCGAACCCAAATCGGAGAAATGTGTATTCATAGGATACCCAAAAGAGACTGTTGGGTACACCTTCTATCATAGATCCGAAGGCAAGACATTCGTTGCTAAGAATGGATCCTTTCTAGAGAAGGAGTTTCTCTCGAAAGAAGTGAGTGGGAGGAAAGTAGAACTTGATGAGGTAACTGTACCTGCTCCCTTATTGGAAAGTAGTTCATCACAGAAATCAGTTCCTGTGATTCCTACACCAACTAGTGAGGAAGCTAATGATGATGATCATGTAACTTCAGATCAAGTTACTACTGAACCTCGTAGGTCAACCAGAGTAAGATCTGCACCAGAGTGGTACGGTAATCCTGTTCTGGAGGTCATGTTACTTGACCATGACGAACCTATGAACTATGAGGAAGCGATGATGAGCCCAGATTCCATGAAATGGCTTGAGGCCATGAATCTGAGATGGGATCCATGTATGAGAACAAAGTGTGGACTTTGGTTGACTTGCCCGATGATCAGCAAGCCATAGAGAATAAATGGATCTTCAAGAAGAAGACTGACGCTATCGGTAATGTTACTGTCTACAAAGCTCGACTTGTTGCGAAAGGTTTTCGACAAGCTGAAAGGAGTTGACTACGATGAGACCTTCTCACCCGTAGCGATGCTTAAGTCCGTCCGAATCATGTGAGCAATTGCCGCATTTTATGATTATGAAATTTGGCAAATGGATGTAAAAGCTGCATTCCTGAATGGATTTCTGTAAGAAGAGTTGTAGATGATGCAACCCAAAGTTTTTATCGATCCAAAGGATGCTAAAAAAGTGTGCAAGCTCCAGCGATGCATTTATGGACGGGTGCAAGCATCTCGGAGTTGGAATAAATGTTTTGATAGTTTGATCAAAGCATATGGTTTTATACAGACTTTTGGAGAAGCCTGTATTTACAAGAAAGTGAGTGGGAGCTCTGTAGCATTTCTAATATTATATGTGGATGACATATTGTTGATTGGAAATGACATAGAATTTCTGGATAGCATAAAAGGATACTTGAACAAGAGTTTTTCAATGAAAGACCTCGGTGAAGCTGCTTATATATTGGCCATCAAGATCTATACAGATAGATCAAGACGCTTAATTGGACTTTCACAAAGCACATACCTTCGTAAAGTTTTGAAGAAGTTCAAAATGGATCAAGCAAAGAAAGGGTTCTTGCCTGTGTTACAAGGTGTGAAGTTGAGTCAGACTCAATGCCCGACCACTGCAGAAGATGGAGAGAAAATGAAATTCATTCCCTATTCTTCAGCCATAGGTTCTATCATGTATGCAATGTTGTGTACCAGACCTAATGTGTGCCTTGCTATTAGTTTAGCAGGAAGGTACCAAAGTAATCCAAGAGTGGATCACTGGACAGCGGTCAAGTGAAGGAAATATGCCCTAGAGGTAATAATAAAGTTGTTATTTATATTTCCTTATATCATGATAAATGTTTATTATTCATGCTAGAGTTGTATTAACCGGAAACTTAGTACATGTGTGAATACATAGACAAATGGAGTGTCAGTAGTATGCCTCTACTTGACTAGCTCGTTGAATCAAAGATGGTTAAGTTTCCTACCCATAGACATGAGTTGTCATTTGATTAACGGGATCACATCATTAGAGAATGATGTGATTCACTTGACCCATTCCATTAGCCTAGCACTTGATCATTTAGTTTATTTGCTATTGCTTTCTTCATGACTTATACATGTTCCTATGACTATGAGATTATGCAACTCCCGAATACCAGAGGAACACTTAGTGTGCGACCAAATGTCACAACGTAACTGGGTGATTATAAAGGTGCTCTACAGGTGTCTCTGATGGTGTTTGTTGAGTTGGCATAGATCGAGATTAGGATTTGTCACTCCGATTGTCGGAGAGGTATCTCTGGGCCCTCTCGGTAATGCACATCACTATAAGCCATGCAAGCAATGTGGCTAATGAGTTTGTTGCGAGATGATACATTACGGAACGAGTAAAGAGACTTGCCGGTAACGAGATTGAACTAGGTATTGAGATACCGACGATCGAATCTCGGGCAAGTAACATACCGATGACAAAGGGAACAACGTATGTTGTTATGCGGTTTGACCGATAAAGATCTTCATAGATTATGTGGGAGCCAATATGAACATCCAGGTTCCGCTATTGGTTATTGTCTGGAAACGTGTCTCGGCCATTTCTACATAGTTCTCGAACCCGTAGTGTTGGGGATATTACCACTGGGCGTAAACTGGCCAGGAGAGGCCGGGTTAACTTCATAAGTAGTTCATCTGTATCTGAAGCCCATGAAGACAGACGGTGACGCTTCATGAAGGCCCAGGGCCCAAAGCCAGTTTAAGGCATGTAGACACAAACCGGCATTGAGATGTAAACTTGTGTTGTAAGATATGCGTAGCAGAGACCGAGCCGGACACGATTATGAGCCGGCCTCGGAGTCTGTAAACCGACGGGCGTCAACCCGTGTATATAAGGGGACGACCCGGCGGCGGTTGAAGGAGAACAGACAACAACTCGAGACTCAGGCAAAGCGTATTTGCTCCCTGGTCATCGAAACCCCATCAATTCCATCACAACTAGACGTAGGCTTTTACCTTCATCGAAGGGGCCGAACTAGTATAAAACTCTCTTGCGTCCCTTGTCCGCTTTAACCCCTTCAAGCTAACCCGTAGCGATGGCTCCACGACTAAGTCCTTCCTCTAGGACATCTGCCGTGACAAAACCACGACAGTTGGCGCCCACCGTGGGGCTATCGCATGATGGTTTCAAGTTCTTGGAGGGCAACTTCGAAGGACTCAAGGGTTACGTTGTGGGCCGGATGACCAAGAGTCGTCGTGGCAAGCTCTACATCGACGATGCAGGCTGGGGCCCCGAGGCTGGCTCAATCGAGTACGGGTACCGGGTCCCCTTTGGTAGCATACACGTTTTCATTGGCAAGATCGGCGAACCGGGCCCTGAGCCGGACATCTGCATCGACCTCGTCAAAACGGCTCAGCGTGCGAGATCTGCCCGGGTCAAGCCTGTCATGAAGCGTGCCTTCGTGGAAGTCATCCATGCAGGGGAATCTAAGGATAGATCGGAATCTGGTGGTGAGACCGTCGTTTTTTCCGGCGACGAGTCATCGACTGGAGAGACCGAGTCGTTGTATCAGTTACAAGATGGCCGGATTGGGGGCTGTTCCGATGGTGACAGTATTCCGGACCCCTCTGATCTGCCAAGCCGGGTGGCGATCTTCATGGCCGGCACGCAACCAGCGCTCCACTCTTCGACCGCAGCGGCGATGATTTCCGAATCAGCAGCGGCCGGGGCAGGAGGCCCTATGCGACCGCCGGCTCAGGTTCTATCTGATTTGTTTGATATGTTGGCAACGGTGATGGCGGAGGTTAACCTGGCGGATCAGGATACACACAATGCGGAAATCGCGAAAGTGAAAGATCAGATCACCCAGGCAAAAGCCGACTTAGCAGCTGAGGATACCAGGATAGCCACGGAGCGGGCCGCTTTGGATGCACAAGCTTACCGGATTATGCTGGATCAGAGTGCGTCGAACGAAGTCCTGAAGAGGACGCACCGATCTCGCCTGCCGCCGGTTTATGACGCTAGAAATCTCTTTAACACCCCAGGACCAGGAACCAGTAATCCACCGGTGGTAAACCGGGCAGAGGCACCCAGAGCAGGGGCACCGGTTCAGCCACGTTTGGTGGATCCGCCTCATCAGAACAACATTGTGGTACCTCATGTCCCCACACCACCGGGTCATTATTCTAACCCAATGGACAACATTGTCGCTGCCGCTTCACGACTAGCGGCCATCCTGATCGAAGGCGATTCTCCAATAGCGGTCGAGACGCGTCGGGTTGAGGAGCTTCTTCAGACAGCCTTGATTCAACAGGAGGCTTATTCATATAGTCGCCATCGGGTTCATTCCACTCCCCGTCCAAGCCGGAGTTACAGCAGGCGTACGGATGAACTGGCAGTATCAAGCAATGCGCGGAACCGTGATCCGCCCCGCGGCCTTAACCCTGCGGGTGGTGCCGGTGATGCTCAAGATGTGGTGGACCGGGCTCGGGCACGCAGAGAGGCCGGATTAGCAGCGCAGCACGAGGCCCGTCAGCTTACTCCGGTTCATCCAACCACATTGGTGGAACCAGGAGTTACCTCTAGGTCCTTGGGAGTGCCATGTCTTGTCCCGGCGTTGCCCAATGTGCGCCTGCCCAAAGATTTCAAGGGCCCACGCAAGGTGCCGAATTACACCGCCGATTTATCCCCTGAAACATGGGTCGAAAGCTATGAGATGGCCATGGAGATGCTGGACGTGGATGATGCGGCATGTGCGAAGTACTTCACCATGATGCTAGAAGTGTCGGGTGGTAGGTGCGACATATGCCAACGGGTGGCTTATCATTGTGGGAGCCAGTAAGACATCGCCGGTGCCTGGAAACGGGATAAGGCGAAGACATGCACGCCGGCGAATCTTACCCAGGTTCAGGGCTCTCCGTGGAGATAACACCCCTAGTCCTGCTCTGCGGGGTCTCCGCATGATCACTAGATCAACACTAGTAGCTACAAGTGCTCCTTGAGCTGTTTGGCTAGGGGAAGAAGAAGGGCAAGCCTAGCTCTCCTTTTCTCCCTATGTGGTGTGTAAAACTCTATCAGATCAACCCTTTGCATGGGTGTCCCGGGGGATTTATATAGGCCTACCCCCCAGGGGTACAATGGTAATCGGGCTGGGTGCGGGTCCCAGCCGTCAGTGTCTGTGCTCGCCGGCTTCTCCGCCGGCCGTTGGGGCCCGCCAACTGGGGGGTCCCGCCGGCTGCCGCATCTTGGCCGACAGGCCGGCCCACCGCCTGGGGGCCTTGTCGGCGGCTGGTTACTGTTGCCTCACCCTTGATGACGAGGGCTTTGTCGAGGTAAGCGTGGCAACAATGCCGCCGCCCTGCGGGCTCTCACTGTAGCCTCACCTCGTCTTGTCTCCTTAATGATGCACATGTTTCGAGGGAGGAAGGTAGCCGGCTATTGGGAGCCGACTACGCCCCAGGCCGTCTAGGGGAGGCCGGGCCGCCTTCGAGTGTCTCTCTGGCTAAAGGGTCCCGCCCCTCGCGGGCCGTACTAGCGCCTGTCGTGGGTGACGTCGAGGTCAACATGGCTACAGTGGCGCGCCGGACGGGGGATGGCTGACCCGTACGGCGCCCTGTGGCCATGCATGTTCCGGGATTCGGGGGTGGTAGGCTGTACTGCGGCCATGCCCTGTCTTATCACCGTTATGTGGGTGCAGCCCTGGTGGGTGCAGTCTTGGCCGGCTTCTGGGAGTCGGCCTTCTTCATGGCCGGCTTCTGGGAGTCGGTCCTCTCAGGGCCGGCTTCCTGGAGTCGGCCATCTCGTAGGTTTCTTAGGGAAGGTTTTTGAGGCCGGGTCGCCTTCTGGTAGTTAGCCTTGGGGATAGCCGGCCAGAGGAAGGTGGCCCCATGCTCTGGATGCTTGAAGGCTCGATTGGCCTGATAATTTTTCGAAGAGCCAGGGGGAGTCGGTTAGGCTACCCGTGGCCATTTACTCCGACAGTAGTCCCCGAAGCTGGTTGGGCTTCAAGGCTGAGAGGAGGTCGAGAAGCTCGATCAACTTCTTATCTTGACGAGCCAGCAGCTGGGAGCCGGCTTCGGTTGGGTGCGCCGTCTTGGCGAAACTTCTGAAGTGTGAAGGCGGGAGTCGGTTGGTGCGCACGCCGGGCTGCGGGCCGGCCGCTCGCCGCCCGCGTACCACGTGGCACCCTCCGGCTGAAAAAAGCCTACCAACCCACGCGCGCGATAGGACGTCGCCGTAGGCCGGGGGCCCATCACTCCTACGCCTAGGCCCAGGCGCGGATTCTCTGCGGCCCAAAGCGGGCCACACGCCTTCTGGCGGTAGTTTCTGCATGTTGTTAGGGCGCAATAATCGCGGGACGTGGGGGAGTGGGCGCAGTTAATCCCACGTTCCCCCCACGCCTCTCCTCCTTGGCTTCACCGCACGAGGCTATAAGTAGGGGAGGAGGGGAAGCGGCAGACGCTCGCACGCTCATCCTCTCTCTGCCATCTTCTTCCTCCTCCTTTCCATCGCAGCAGCATCTTGCCACCGCGCCGTCCCACCAATCTTCGCACCACCCCGCAGCTTTGCCGCCGCGGGGCCGTGCTTTCTCCGCCGGCACACCCTTTCTCGCCAGCTTCTCGCCAGCATGCAGTACGGCGGAGACAGGGACGGCTCCAACGTCCATACGGACCACATCGACTTCCTCCGCAAGACGCGGCGGTTGCCCAGCATGCACCAGGTGCGGGTCCGTCTCGCGCCGGAGAAGGAGATCATGCTGGCGCCGGAGGAAGGCGAGCGGGTAATATTTCGCTTGCACTTCCCGTGCGGCCTCGGTCTGCCTGCGAGCGCCTTCTTCCGCTCCTTCCTGGAGTTTTATCAGCTCCAGCCGCACCACCTCACTCCAAACACGGTGGTGCTGCTATCCGCCTTCGTCACTCTGTGCGAGGGCTTTCTTGGCGTTCTTCCCACCCTCGAGCTCTGGGGGAATTCTTCCAAACCAAGCTCGGCACCCGCATGCAGGGCGTGTCGGCTCAGAGCGGCGCCTTTATCGCGATGCGGAGGCCGGCAGCCGACAACCCCTTCCCTGTCATCACGCTGATCCAGTTGGTGAAGCGCTGGCAGAAATCGTACTTCTACATGAAGAACGTCGCCCCGCAAGGCAACTACGTCAACTTGCCGGCTTACGTAGCCGGCCCGCCGGCTGGGAGGCGGCCCCAGTGGTCCTATCGGGCCGTGACGCTGTCGCCGGCTGGAGCCGCGGCCGTCGCCCGACTCCGGGTAATGATCCAGTCGGAGGGCCTGACTGGGTCCGACCTGCTAGCCGCCTTCGTCATGCGCCGGGTGCTCCCGCTTCAAAGCCGCCCTCATCTGATCTGTCAGATGAGCGGCCAACTCGATCCGAGTCAGATGTGCACCAAGGAGATGCCTCATGACGAGGTGGCTCATATGGTGAATTATCTCGCGAACTGCAAGCTCTCCGCAGAGTGGCAGTTTGGCAAGGAGCCGTACTCCCGTGCTCATGCCCCGCCTACGATATGCTTTCTTTATCTTTTCTTCTTTTAGTTTTGTCACCAAGTTTTTCTTGGCCGACTCTGACCAGTCGGCACGTCTTGGCAGAGCCCTCTCCTTCGACCTGCGGCCGGGACAGTGGAGGCGGATCGCTGATTTCTCCCCGACTGGGCGGAGCATGACTTGGAGGACCCCGACTTGGGGGCGGCCGGCATGGACGACAACACTGAGGCGGGAGGCGGCAAGGCAGGTGGTGGCGCAGGTGGCTCCGGGCTTGGAGCCAGCTTCGACGACTGTCCGGATGACGATGAGGCGGAAATCGTCCCACGCCGCCAGCCGGCGTCCGACCATGGCGCGGGTTCCTCCGCCGCGCCGCCTGCTCGGGGTGGCGCGCAGAAGCGTCGGGCCGCGTCGGGCTTGTTCGGCAGTCGGCCGAAGAAGCCCAAGGGTGGGGCGGCGGCGACCAGACGGGATGAGGCGGCCGCGAAGGCGGCCTGCTTCCGCAAGGTGGTGAAGCAGCCGCAAACGGTTTCGGCGTAAGTGTAGATTCTCTCGCGTACTGCTTCTGTTGGGGAACATAGTAATTTCAAAAAATATCCTACGCACACGCAATATCATGGTGATGCATAGCAACGAGAGGGGAGAGTGTTGTCCACGTACCCTCGTAGACCGAAAGTGGAAGCGTTATCACAACGCGGTTGATGTAGTCGTACGTCTTCACGATCCGACCGATCAAGTACCGAACGCACGGCACCTCCGAGTTCAGCACACGTTCAGCTCGATGACGTCCCTCGAACTCCGATCCAGCCGAGTGTTGAGGGAGAGTTTCATCAGCACGACGGCGTGGTGACGATGATGATGTTCTACCGACGCAGGGCTTCGCCTAAGCTCCGCAACGATATTATCGAGGTGTAATATGGTGGAGGGGGGCACCGCACACGGCTAAAATATCGTATATCAATTGTGTGTAGAGGTGCCCCCTACCCCCGTATATAAAGGAGCATGGGGGAGGCCGGCTGCCCTTGGGCGCGCCAAGGAGAGGGGGGGAGTCCTCCTCCTAGTAGGAGTAGGACTCCCCTTTCCTAGTCCAACTAGGAAGAGAGGGGGGAAGGAAAGAGAGGGAGAGGGAGAGGGAAAGAGGGGCCGCGCCCCCCTCCCCTAGTCCAATTAGGCCTCCTCCTGGCTGCTGCCCTCTCTCTCCCCTCAGGCCCACTAAGGCCCAATACTTCCCCGGGGGGTTCCGGTAACCCCTCCGGCACTCCGGTTTTATCCGAAACTTCTCCGGAACACTTACGGTGTCCGAATATAGTCGTCCAATATATCAATCTTTATGTCTCGACCATTTTGAGACTCCTCATCATGTCCATGATCACATCCGAGACTCCGAACAACCTTCGGTACATCAAAACATATAAACTCATAATATAACTGTCATCATAACTTTAAGCGTGCGGACCCTACGGGTTCGAGAACTATGTAGACATGACCGAGACACCTCTCCGGTCAATAACCAATAGTGGAACCTAGATGCTCATATTGGTTCCTACATATTCTATGAAGATCTTTATCGGTCAGACCGCATAACAACATACGTTGTTCCCTTTGTCATCGGTATGTTACTTGCCCGAGATTCGATCGTCGGTATCTCGATACCTAGTTCAATCTCGTTACCGGCAAGTCTCTTTACTCGTTCCGTAATACATCATCCCGCAACAAACTCATTAGTCACAATGCTTGTAAGGCTCATAGTGATGTGCATTACCGAGTGGGCCCAGAGATACCTCTCTGACAATCGGAGTGACAAATCCTAATCTCGAAATATGCCAACCCAACAAGTACCTTTGGAGACACCTGTAGAGCACCTTTATAATCACCCATTTACGTTGTGACGTTTGGTAGCACACAAAGTGTTCCTCCGGTAAACGGGAGTTGCATAATCGCATAGTCATAGGAACATGTATAAGTCATGAAGAAAGCAATAGCAACATACTAAACGATCGGGTCCTAAGCTAACGGAATGGGTCAAGTCAATCACGTCATTCTCCTAATGAGGTGATCCCGTTAATCAAATGACAACTCATGTCTATGGCTAGGAAACATAACCATCTTTGATTAACGAGCTAGTCAAGTAGAAGCATACTAGTGACACACTGTTTGTCTATGTATTCACACATGTATTATGTTTCCGGTTAATACAATTCTAGCATGAATCATAAACATTTATCATGATATAAGGAAATAAATAGTACTTTATTATTGCCTCTAGGGCATATTTCCTTCAGTCTCCCACTTGCACTAGAGTCAATAATCTAGATTACACAGTAATGATTCTTACACCCATGGAGTCGTGGTGTTGATTATGTTTTGCTCGTGGAAGAGGCTTAGTCAACGGGTCTGCAACATTCAGATCCTTATGTATCTTGCAAATTTCTATGTCTCCCACCTGGACTAAATCCCGAATGGAATTGAAGCGTCTTTTGATGTGCTTGGTTCTCTTGTGAAATCTGGATTCCTTTGCTAAGGCAATTGCACCAGTATTGTCACAAAAGATTTCATTGGTCCCGATGCACTAGGTATGACACCTAGATCGGATATGAACTCCTTCATCCAGACTCCTTCATTTGTTGCTTCCGAAGCAGCTATGTACTCCGCTTCACACGTAGATCCCGCCACGACACTTTGCTTAGAACTGCACCAACTGACAGCTCCACCGTTCAATCTAAATACATATCCGGTTTGCGATTTAGAATCGTCCGGATCAGTGTCAAAGCTTGCATCAACGTAACCACTTACGATGAGCTCTTTGTCACCTCCATAAATGAGAAACATATCCTTAGTCCTTTTCAGGTATTTCAGGATGTTCTTGACCGCTGTCCAGTGATCCACTCCTGGATTACTTTGGTACCTCCCTGCTAAACTTATAGCAAGGCACACATCAGGTCTGGTACACAGCATTGCATACATGATAGAGCCTATGGCTGAAGCATAGGGAACATCTTCCATCTTCTCTCTATCTTCTGCAGTGGTCGGGCATTGAGTCTTACTCAATCTCACACCTTGTAGTACAGGCAAGAACCCTTTCTTTGCTTGATCCATTTTGAACTTCGTCAAAACTTTGTCAAGGTATGTGCTTTGTGAAAGTCCAATTAAGCGTCTTGATCTATCTCTATAGATCTTAATGCCTAATATATATGCAGCTTCACCGAGGTCTTTCATTGAAAAACTCTTATTCAAGTATCCCTTTATGCTATCCAGAAATTCTATATCATTTCCAATCAGCAATATGTCATCCACATATAATATCAGAAATGCTATTGAGCTCCCACTCACTTTCTTGTAAATACAGGCTTCTCCAAAAGTCTGTATAAAACCAAATGCTTTGATCACACTATCAAAGCGTTTATTCCAACTCCAAGAGGCTTGCACCAGTCCATAAATGGATCGCTGGAGCTTGCACACTTTGTTAGCTCCCCTTGGATCGACAAAACCTTCCGGTTGCATCATATACAACTCTTCTTCCAGAAATCCATTCAGGAATGCAGTTTTGACATCCATTTGCCAAATTTCATAATCATAAAATGCAGCAATTGCTAACATGATTCGGACAGACTTAAGCATCGCTACGGGTGTGAAGGTCTCATCATGTCAATCCCTTGAACTTGTCAAAAACCTTTCGCAACAAGTCGAGCTTTATAGACAGTAACATTACCATCAGCGTCAGTCTTCTTCTTGAAGATCCATTTATTTTCAATGGCTTGCCGACCATCGGGCAAGTCAACCAAAGTCCATACTTTGTTCTCATACATGGATCCCATCTCGGATTTCATGGCTTCAAGCCATTTTGCGGAATCTGGGCTCACCATCGCTTCTTCATAGTTCGTAAGTACGTCATGGTCTAGTAACATAACCTCCAAAACAGGATTACCGTACCACTCTAGTGCGGATCTTGATCTAGTTGACCTACGAGGTTCCGTAATAACTTGATCTGAAGTTTCATGATCATTATCATTAAATTCCTCACTAATTGGTGTAGGTGTCGCAGAAACTGATTTCTGTGATGATCTACTTTCCAATAAGGGAGCAGGTATAGTTACCTCATCAAGTTCTACTTTCCTCCCACTCACTTCTTTCGAGAGAAACTCCGTCTCTAGAAAGGATCCATTCTTAGCAACGAATATCTTGCCTTCGGATCTGTGATAGAAGGTGTACCCAACAGTCTCCTTTGGGTATCCTATGAAGACACATTTCTCCGATTTAGGTTCGAGCTTATCAGCTTGAAGTTTCTTCACATAAGCATCGCAACCCCAAACTTTAAGATACGACAACTTTGGTTTCTTGCCAAACCATAGTGCATAAGGCATCGTCTCAACGGATTTCGATGGTGTCCTATTTAGAGTGAATGCAGCCGTCTCTAAAGCATAACCCCAAAACGATAGCGGTAAATCAGTAAGAGACATCATAGATCGCACCATATCAAATAAAGTACGATTACGACGTTCGGACACACCATTATGCTGTGGTGTTCCGGGTGGCGTGAGTTGCGAAACTATTCCGCATTGTTTCAAATGTAGGCCAAACTCGTAACTCAAATATTCTCCTCCACGATCAGATCATAGAAATTTTACTTTCTTGTTATGATGGTTTTCAACTTCACTCTGAAATTCTTTGAACTTTTCAAATGTTTCAGACTTATGTTTCATTAAGTAGATATACCCGTATCTGCTCAAATCATCTGTGAAGGTGAGAAAATAACAATACCCGCTGCGAGCCTCAATATTCATCGGACCACATACATCAGTATGTATGATTTCAAACAAATCAGTTGCTCGCTCCATTGATCCGGAGAATGGAGTTTTGGTCATCTTGCCCATGAGGCACGGTTCCCATGTACCAAGTGATTCATAATCAAGTGATTCCAAAAGTCCATCAGTATGGAGTTTCTTCATCCGCTTTACACTGATATGACCCAAACGGCAGTGCCACAAATAAGTTGCACTGTCATTATCAACTCTGCATCTTTTGGCTTCGACATTATGAATATGTGTATCACTACTATCGAGATTCATTAAAAATAGACCACTCTTCAAGGGTGCATGACCATAAAAGATATTATTCATATAAATAGAACAACCATTATTCTCTGATTTAAATGAATAACCGTCTCGCATTAAACAAGATCCAGATATAATGTTCATGCTCAACGCTGGCACCAAATAACAATTATTTAGGTTTAAACTAATCCCGAAGGTAGATGTAGAGGTAGCGTGCCGACGGCGATCACATCGACTTTCGAACCATTTCCCACGCGCATCATCACCTCGTCCTTAGCCAATCTTCGCTTAATCCGTAGCCCCTGTTTCGAGTTGCAAATATTAGCAACATTACCAGTATCAAATACCCAGGTGCTACTGCGAGTATTAGTAAGGTACACATCAATAACATGTATATCACATATACCTTTTTTAACCTTGCCATCCTTCTTTTCCGCCAAATACTTGGGGCAGTTCCGCTTCCAGTGACCAGTCTACTTACAGTAGAAGCACTCAGTTTCAGGCTTATGTGACACCCCAAAATTTTGGCCTTGTTTTATCAATTAAAATGTTGCCAGGAAATAAAACTTTTCCATTTGTCAAGATTTACCCTTTTGTTATTATGGATTTTTACTTCAAGTGGAAAAACTCTCAAAGAGTGGATGTTGAACTTGAATACTCTCTATGATGAAACAATTATTTATCAGTGGATTCAAATGTTGCAAGATTTATTTTCTCAGAGTTTTATTCTTTAAAATGATTTCTTTTGCATTTGGAGCCTGTTTTGCACTGCAACAACTTGACAAATGCATTTAAGATTTCCACCAAAATTTGGGGATGACATGTGATGCCCCCACATCAATTTTATGCAAAAATACCTTTTGGCCATTGGGGATTTTGAGCTCTACACCAACTTTTCCAATCTGGTCCAGTAGGCACTTTTGCACTACAACCCATTTAAATATTTCTTTAAAAATTCTTCCAAGTGTTTGGAGATGTCAGTGGATGCATACAATTCATATTCAAGCAAAAACCCAGTGATGTTCTTTGAAAAATTTGAGTGGATCAACCTCTTTTGCATTCTGGCCCAATTTGGTGATTTGTACTGCAACCATATTTTTCCTTGCTCTAGTAACCCTGAGCTTTTTCCTACTTGTAGCCCTCCCTTCAAAACCCTTAAGTCCAGGAGAGTGGACTCATTAGAGGTTTTTAAGTGCATGCTTTAAACACTTTTTCTTTTTTTCCAAAACTGGAGTTTTGCAAAACATGCACTAACAGGTTTCTGGTTTTGCCCAAGTGATCTTACCACCATCTCCTGCATCTAAAGAGACCCTGATCTGGAGACTTTGGCCACTCCAAGAGTTGCCTGAGTGCACTTGGCATTCTGTCGAACACCTGGTGTGCACAGTCTGTTTTGGCATGAGTTCCTTGTTTGCACTATGGACTTGCTCCAAGGACCCAACAACCTTGTCCACTGAGCTCCTAGCCACCCCTACCCTTGTTCTGTTCTTTGCCAGCCTCACCCAAGCTCTCTAGAGAGCGCTGGCATTGCGTCGAAACCTGCCGTGCGTGCTCTGGGCGCGCCCGGAGCGCACGTTTTGCACGCGCGCGCACTGAGCCGACACGCCGCACTGCCGCACTCGACGCGACCCGTCCCTGGCCCCTACAGAGTCGTTGAACCGCGCACTAGCCGCTCCCCGCTCCACGGCATCTCTGGCGCCCTGCAGCGCCGCTGGCAGCGCCCTTGGCGGCACGCCGGCGTCGGCAGCGGCCTCTGCCATGTTCGACACCGCCCAAACCACACCAGCGCGCCAGCTGCCCCTGTGAATAGCTCGTGCTTATCCTCGTGCTCGTCGGCACGCGTTCGTCGCCGCCACGGCACCTTGTAGCTACAGAAACGGCTGTCGCCGGCGATCCTATCTTCTGCCGCCGCAGTCCAACCTCGAGCGCCTATTTATAGGGGTCCCCGAACTCGTTCAAGGCTTCAGGCGACATCAGACTTCCCCCGTAGAACTTCCCAAGCAGTGGATCGACCCGTAGTGGCCACCTTCCTCAACTCCGGCCAGTTCGGCCGCCGCTAAGCTCAGGTGCGATTCGTCGCAGTCAGCCACCCTTTCGCCCAACCAGCGCCACCAGTAGTTTCCTCTAGTCCATGCGGAGCTGCCCAACTACCCAACTTCGGTCGGAGACCACCGGAGCACAAAAAGCACTTCGCCACCGTAGCCCCCTCTGCCACGGAGCTCGCCGCCGGCGACTCCTCCCACCTCCGACGGCCCAGCGACCACCCAAAGGACTGCCTCGGTCTAGCTGTTCCATCCCCGCCCTTGGATGCCCGTGAGGCGCTGCCGTTCGTCGACGGCGATCGCCGGAGCCCCGCTCCCGCCGGGTAGAAGAGAGGAGAAGGAGGGAAGAACGGTCAAACCTGACCAGTGGGCCCTCTGGACCCACTGTCAGTGACCCGCGCGGCCGTCCTCTCCCTGTTTAAGTGAAGGCGCATAACTCCCGTGTGCGTCTCCTCGGCTGCGAAAGCGTATTTCTTCTGAATCGTTTTCTTTTCTGGTTTTATTAAAAAAAACAGAGTTTGACCAGACTTTGACCAGCTATAACTTTTAAAATAGAGCTCCAAATGAGTTGATTCTTTTTCCTACCTCTCTCAAATTTCATCTAGTTTATTTTAAGATTTATTTCAAAAATATTTGAGACACCTTTTGGTACTGTGTTTGAAATATTTGTTATTTGTATATTTTGCAAAATAGGATTTTGGAGAAAAGGGAAAGCTTCCAAAAAGTGCATCCTTTGCATACTCTTGAAGGCAAGCATTTCTGAACTCTGGCATAATATTTTGTTGTGGTGTTCTGATACGATCACAACACCTTTTGACTTGGAGTATGCGTTAGCATTATGTATCGGTATAGTCTCGTACATGAGCACACTTTGGAGTTGTTTTGTGATCAGAGATGGATGCACTAGTAACTTGGATCATCCTCGTAAGCTCCTCATGCATACTGGAAGGAAGCCGGGAGAGTCGTGGTCTTGGGTAGACACGAGCTTGTCCCTAGTCCCTCGTCGAGACGAGTATGTCCGGTATAGCATGGTGAGGCTTGAGGAGTGGTGATTCATTTCACAAATGGTGATATTGTTGGAGGATACTTGGACCACCTGTGTCGGTCGTAGATCGAGTCTTGATCAGTAGCTTCCCAATTTGTTGGTACCACCACTTGTCCCGGTCGCAGACGGGGTATGGTTCAGTAGGTTGTCAACCCCTTACCAAAGCACACACCGTACAGAGAGGCCATGGTGGAAGATACCGGGTGCATCCGGTAGGCAAGCCACCTAGTCCGGGGGCATGGGTGTTTCCGGTTGGGACCGAGAGGGGGGGCACCCCCTTAGAGCACGCGAATAGAAATTTGATCCCATGCTACGTCGAGGTTGTAGCCTCCCCACTTAGAGTTTTGCTTGGCAGGTGTCGTGGGTGATTCCAGACACCGGTGAGTTAAGCTGGTGTGTGCAGGTCACGCGTGTTTTCAATTAAAAGACCGTAGACGGAATTAGCCCCGATGGGCTAAGTAAACCCGTTACTCGTGGGAAAATGGTAATCCCTCTGCAGAGGATATATCCTGTTGGATAGCCTTATTCTTGAGTAAGGACCACAGTCTGAGTTGAATCTAGTAACGGTATTCGGATGGAGAACGATTTAACTAGAGCTCAGTGATGGTTTTCGGATGGAGACAGGAGATACGGCTTGACTGGACCAAATTATCGGTTTTCGGATGGAGAAACGACTGAACTAAATATTGTTTATGATTATGGCACATATGGATTGTGATCTTTATTATTTTGAACTAACCATTTATATTATGGATTTTATTGAGGATCCCTGGGATGGTTCTACCTCCTGGATATTCACTGTGATTCATCTCTTATAAGCCCCTTATGTGGTGTCGCCCCGACGCCCGACTGCGGCATTATTATTCTTGCAGTTTCCTCCCGAGGAGTCATTCAGACCCTCGTTTGGCACCAGCATTATTATTCTTGCAGTTTCCTCCCGAGGAGTCATTCAGACCCTCGTTTGGCACCAGCATTATTATTCTTGCAGTTTCCTCCCGAGGAGTCATTCAGACCCTCATTTGGCACCAGCATTATTATTCTTGCAGTTTCCTCCCGAGGAGTCATTCAGACCCTCGTTTGGCACCAGTATTACTATTCTTGCAGTTTCTTCTCGAGGAGTCATTCAGACCCTCGTTTGGCACCCAGTATTTTACTTTGGATTATTTTTTTAAACCACATGTGTGCATCTTGGATTTTCGTATATTTCGTGACAGATGTGTGATCACATAGTAATCCGGGGCGTGATTGATATATTATATCCGTGTTCTTAATGTTTGCGAGTACATTCAAATGTACTCACTGGCTTGTCCCTGGCTATTGTCTTGGCCAGATTCCTTTCTTGGAGATAAGCATCGCGGTGACAACCTCGGAACCTACGTGTTGACGTTTGCAGCCTCGCGAAGATAGGAGTTATCCTGGTCAGCTGTTCTTGTGGGAAATGGAGTCCCATAGACGCAGATGTATCCAACCGCTTCCGCCCTCAACCATTAGAAACCAAGTGTTGTACTCCTAGGCCTAATGGTCTTGTACTACATATTTTTGTACCTCGCTTGGAATTCTTGTATCAAGTTGGCGCCTCATCAGCTAACAGTAATCCTGGGGCTGGTGGGCACAGGGCCGTTTTTCTGGGAATTTATATCCCGAAAACACGGTCGTGACAGACTTGGTATCAGAGCCAGGCTGACCATTGGCTAATCCTATCTTAGCCAGGTCAATAAACTTAGGTTAACCAAACCACCAGACCTTAACCTAGTCCCGGCCAAGCTTCTCGTGTAAGATAGCCCCACAGTGACCCGACGCCCTTTTCGGCGGACGGTGCCCAACCTATCAGCCTAGCCCGTCGATCACGCGCCAGTGACCGACACCCAACCAGCCTCTATCGCAAGCGTGCGGAGGAAGACTCCGTCCCCTTTCCCTATAAAAAGGACACGCTAGCCTCAAACACAGCACAGCACAGCCTTTTCCCCCAAACCAAGCCACGATGCCTGGCCCCATTGTTCACAATGAGACCACAACGACCAACCTTGGAGGTTTTGTGACCGTGCTCGCAAACCTCACCCGCCGTACTTATGCGTTAGAGGAGCCTCCTGAGTATGTTGTGTACCAGGGACCCATGTACGGTGAGAGCCGTCAGTACTGGGCCACTGTGCACATCTACGGTAGGGGTCTGTCGCCAGAACACCCCTACAGGTTCACTGGAAAGACAACTTCCTTTGAGCCACAAGCCATCCAACTGGCAGCCCGAGAAGCTATAGTTCAACTCCGGCACTTGTCGCCCAGAGTTAACTGTCGCTCGTTCTACTACTACCCCAGTCGTGACGGGTATGGTAGGCCACCCCAGGTTGCCAACGGAGATCACGAGACAGATCCTGCGCTATTGCATCTGGTGTGCTATGTAAGCGCACTAGAGCAACTATTCGATCAGGTCACCCTCGATCTGATCGCAGCTCGTGGAGAGCTGGTTCGCCGAGCCCCGGCGAGAAGAGACGCGGAGCCCGACACCGACAACCCAGTCATGCTGTTCGGACACCCGATCGATCCCTTGAGGTCTGCGCCGGCCATCAGCCAAAGTGCTTTGGTGACCCCAGAAGCGCTTCGTCGCCTTTTGGGGACCCATTCCAGCGGGATTGTGGCCAACAACCCCCGCGATGGTCATCACCATTTCCCCGACCCTGCAGCCCCTCAGCCTCAGCCAGCAAATCCCGACAGTGAGAACCGTGGAGAAGCATCGGCGTCCGCAAGGCCAGCCCACTTAGACATTAACGAAGTAGACTAAGTCGCTCGAGTTGTACCGAGCCTTAGTTTTCCTACGCTTTGTAGTGGTATGGTCTTGTATCGCTTTTATTGCATGCTGTCTGAGCGCCCCTGTTGTTGGAGTAATAGCTATGCATGTGTACGTTACCGTACAGATGCATTTTTTAAATTTCGGGCACAGCTACCAAGACCAACCCCGACAGCACCCACAGTAATGCGTCACATTTATGTGATGTGTATATCTGTGGCTTTGACCCGAGTACAGGGTCGGCAGCCAGTTACCCTTCACCCCGGTAGATAACCCAGCCCCGGTGCTATATAAAGGCCACTTCGTGACCTTGCCGAGCACCCCTCACCTTTGTGCACTACTCTCACAGCCATTCCTTGCCATGATGACCCCCAGTATTTATCTGAGAAACCCAAACGCAACCCTCGGCAGTTTTGTCAGTACTATGAGTGCCACCCGTCCACCCCAGTACGAGTTGCTCAAATCAAGGATCACACCTTCCACCTCGAAATATTGGGCTGTGGTGCACATCCCCCCCGTGTACCCAAACCAAGACCCAACGGAAGTTTCCTTCGTGGGGAAATCCATGCCGACTCCGCATATGGCTATAGAAGCTGCCGCATACGAGGCGCTCACTCGTCTTCGATTCTCAGTACCCTATGCCAGCGAGCGAGGATACTATTATTTTCCGAGTCGTGCAACACCTGGAGAAGTTGCATCTTTTCCCGGTGGGCGCATTGAGAGAGATCCGGTACTGGCCAACCTTGCCCAGTACGTTATCGCTCAGGAGCGTTTAACTCAGCGGGTAATGGGTTATCTCCAGAGCCTCGCTGATTTAAATCCTCGGATCGCTATTGGCAGACCCCTGAGGCCTGACCAAGAAGGGCGCATTCGTTGGCTGGTCAACCCGCTTCCCGCGATAGAAGAGGAGTGTGCCCCAGTGCCAGAGGCATTTTCTCAGGACCCTGTCTTTTTGCCGTTTTCCTTGTAAACGCCTCCGATGTATTTATTGTCCAGTACTTGTATTTATGTGTTGCAGCATGTTCGTAAATTTTTGTGCGACGGATCCGATTTTCTTTAGTTCCTGTTTTGTGAGCAGTTTTACTGCTGTTAGTTAGGTTTTAATTATTTCTTCTCTCGCAACATATTTTCGAGGAGATTTCTTTCCCCGTGTCACTGCCGCATATATATTTTCACGACATGGATTTTTATTCGCGCAACATCATATCAGCAAACTCTCAGCCACCACCACTCGACCTCGAGCACTATTACAAATCCTTGAGCACATTTTTCCGCCTGTCTAGCCACACTCAAGGACACCACAGTCTCAGTAAGAGAGATTTCTGAGTGTTCATTCGAGCGCGGGCTGCCCCAGCACTCCGACAGCAGTCAGCCCCGATGCCGCGCCTAATCCACGTGATCGCTGCCCCCGTGAAGAGCTGACACTCGAGCGGCAGCATCACGACGTTCATCCAGGATCATCGCGCACAGGAGCACGGAGAACCCAGCAGCACCGCCAAACCTCCACACACCAGGACCACATACCAGTCCGGCATTGCCTCCGCCATTAGAGCCTCGGCTCGAGCTCCTGCCAGCAGCTATGGAGGAGAAGGAAGGAGAAGTAGAAGCGAGGCCAGGTGTGAGGAAGAAGAGAGGAGCACCGCGAGCGTTTTATAGCCCGAGATCGGTGTACGGTGGGCGAGGTCCACCAGCGCCACTCGTCGGTCGACCGCCGGTGTTCGGAGGCGAGTCTGCCAGCAGTACCGACAGCGCCCTGGCCCGCGAGGTGAGTGCACGCTGCACCGGCAGCAAGCACGCCGCGCACTACCACGGTACGGCCTCGATGCCCTACGAGCTAGGCATCGCCGGTGGAGGAAGCGCGGGAGAGCGCGCGGAGGAGAAGAGAGAGCCAGAGGTAGGAGAAGAGGCCGACAGTGGGCCCTGGGTCCACCTGTCAGCCAAAGAGAGCACTGTGCTCTCGGGTGCGACCAGCGTATTTTAGTAATTTAGAATTTATTCTAAATTACTGTATCTTCGTAGAAATATCTCGTTTTCTTTAACCGTGGATTTTTCCACACTACGCCAGTGTACCACACTGTGGTTCTACACCACTTATTGCCCTCTCACTATAGCCGTTTTGTTTTTGTGCAATTGAAGGTTTTCTTTGATAAAAACAAATTTATTTCAAAACAGTTTTTGTTCAAAACAACTTTTAACAAATCTCGAGGACGAGATTTTTCTTAAGGGGGGTAGTGTTGTGACACCCCAAAATTTTGGCCTTGTTTTATCTATTAAAATGTTGCCAGGAAATAAAACTTTTCCATTTGTCAAGATTTACCCATTTGTTATTATGGATTTTTACTTCAAGTGGAAAAACTCTCAAAGAGTGGATGTTGAACTTGAATACTCTCTATGATGAAACAATTATTTATCAGTGGATTCAAATGTTGCAAGATTTATTTTCTCAGAGTTTTATTCTTTTAAAATGATTTCTTTTGCATTTGGAGCCTGTTTTGCACTGGAACCACTTGACAAATGCATTTAAGATTTCCACCAAAATTTGGGGATGACATGTGATGTCCCCACATCAATTTTATGCAAAAATACCTTTTGGCCATTGGGGATTTTGAGCTCTACACCAACTTTCCCAATCTGGTCCAGTAGGCACTTTTGCACTACAACCCATTTAAATATTTCTTTAAAAATTCTTCCGAGTGTTTGGAGCTGTCAGTGGATGCATACAATTCATCTTCAAGCAAAAACCCAGTGATGTTCTTTGAAAAATTTGAGTGGATCAACCTCTTTTGCATTCTGGCCCAATTTGGTGATTTGTACTGAAACCATATTTTTCCTTGCTCTAGTAGCCCTGAGCTTTTTCCTACTTGTAGCTCTCCCTTCAAAACCCTTAAGTCCAGGAGAGTGGACTCATTAGAGGTTTTTAAGTGCATGCTTTAAACACTTTTTCTTTCTGTCCAAAACTGGAGTTTTGCAAAACTTGCACTAACAGGTTTATGGTTTTGCCCAAGTGATCTTACCACCATCTCCTGCATCTAAAGAGACCCCGGTCTGGAGACTTTGGCCACTCCAAGAGTTGCCTGAGTGCACTTGGCATTCTGTCGAACACCTGGTGTGCACAGTCTGTTTTGGCATGAGTTCCTTGTTTGCACTGTGGACTTGCTCCAAGGACCCAACAACCTTGTCCACTGAGCTCCTAGCCACCCCTACCCTTGTTCTGTTCTTTGCCAGCCTCACCCAAGCTCTCTAGAGAGCGCTGGCATTGCGTCGAACACCTGCCGTGCGTGCTCTGGGCGCGCCCAGAGCGCACGTTTTGCCCGCGCGCGCACTGAGCCGACACGCCGCACTGCCGCACTCGACGCGACCCGTCCCTGGCACCTACTGAGTCGCTGAACCGCGCCCTAGCCGCTCCCCGCTCCACGGCATCTCTGGCGCCCTGCAGCGCCACTGGCAGCGCCCTTGGCGGCGCGCCGGCGTCGGCAGCAGCCTCTGCCATGTTCGGCACCGCCCAAACCACACCAGCGCGCCAGCTGCCGCTGTGAATAGCTCGTGCTTATCCTCGTGCCCGTCGGCACGCGTTCGTCGCCGCCACGGCGCCCTGCAGCTACAGAAACGGCTGTCGCCGGCCATCCTATCTTCTGCCGCCGCAGTCCAATCTCGAGCGCCTATTTATAGGGGTCCCCGAACTCAATCAAGGCTTCAGGCGACATCACACTTCCCCTGTAGAACTTCCCTAGAAGTGGATCGACCCGTAGTGGCCACCTTCCTCAACTCCGGCCAGTTCGGCCGCCGCTAAGCTCTGGTGCGATTCGTCGCAGTCAGCCACCCTTTCGCCCAACCAGCGCCACCAGTAGTTTCCTCTAGTCCATGCGGAGCTGCCCAACTACCCAACTTCGGTCGGAGACCACCGGAGCACAAAAAGCACTTCGCCACCGTAGCCCCCTCCGCCATGGAGCTCGCCGCCGGCGACTCCTCCCACCTCCGAGGGCCCAGCGACCACCCAAAGGACCGCCTCGGTCTAGCCGTTCCATCCCCGCCCTTGGATGCCCGTGAGGCGCTGCCGTTCGTCGACGGCGATCGCGGGAGCCCTGCTCCCGCCGGGTAGAAGAGAGGAGAAGGAGGGAAGAACGGTCAAACCTGACCAGTGGGCCCTCTGGACCCACTGTCAGTGACCCGCGCGGCCGTCCTCTCCCTGTTTAAGTGAAGGCGCATAACTCCCGAGTGCGTCTCCTCTGCTGCGAAAGCGTATTTCTTCGGAATCGTTTTCTTTTCTGGTTTTATTTAAAAAAACACAGTTTGACCAGACTTTGACCAGCTATAACTTTTAAAATAGAGCTCCAAATGAGTTTATTCTTTTTCCTACCTCTCTCAAATTGCATCTAGTTTATTTTAAGATTTATTTCAAAAATATTTGAGACAACTTTTGGTACTGTGTTTTAAATATTTGTTATTTGTATATTTTGCAAAATAGGATTTTGGAGAAAAGGGAAAACTTCCAAAAAGTGCATCCTTTGCATACTCTTGAAGGGAAGCATTTCTGAACTCTGGCATAATATTTTGTTGTGGTGTTCTGATACGATCACAACACATTTTGACTTGGAGTATGCGTTAGCATTATGTATCGGTATAGTCTCGTACATGAGCACACTTTGGAGTTGTTTTGTGATCAGAGATGGATGCACTAGTGACTTGGATCATCCTCGTAAGCTCCTCATGCATACTGGAAGGAAGCCGGGAGAGTCGTGGTCTTGGGTAGACACGAGCTTGTCCCTAGTCCCTCGTCGAGACGAGTATGTCCGGTATAGCATGTTGAGGCTTGAGGAGTGGTGATTCATTTCACAAATGGTGATATTGTTGGAGGATACTTGGACCACCTGTGTCGGTCGTAGATCGAGTCTTGATCAGTAGCTTCCCAATTTGTTGGTACCACCACTTGTCCCGGTCGCAGACGGGGTATGGTTCAGTAGGTTGTCAACCCCTTACCAAAGCACACACCGTACAGAGAGGCCATGGTGGAAGATACCGGGTGCATCCGGTAGGCAAGCCACCTAGTCCGGGGGCATGGGTGTTTCCGGTTGGGACCGAGAGGGGGGGCACCCCCTTAGAGCACGCGAATAGAAATTTGATCCCATGCTACGTCGAGGTTGTAGCCTCCCCACTTAGAGTTTTGCTTGGCAGGTGTCGTGGGTGATTCCAGACACCGGTGAGTTAAGCTGGTGTGTGCAGGTCACGCGTGTTTTCAATTAAAAGACCGTAGACGGAATTAGCCCCGATGGGCTAAGTAAACCCGTTACTCGTGGGAAAATGGTAATCCCTCTGCAGAGGATATATCCTGTTGGATAGCCTTATTCTTGAGTAAGGACCACAGTCTGAGTTGAATCTAGTAACGGTATTCGGATGGAGAACGATTTAACTAGAGCTCAGTGATGGTTTTCGGATGGAGACAGGAGATACGGCTTGACTGGACCAAATTATCGGTTTTCGGATGGAGAAACGACTGAACTAAATATTGTTTATGATTATGGCACATATGGATTGTGATCTTTATTATTTTGAACTAACCATTTATATTATGGATTTTATTGAGGATCCCTGGGATGGTTCTACCTCCTGGATATTCACTGTGATTCATCTCTTATAAGCCCCTTATGTGGTGTCGCCCCGACGCCCGACTGCGGCATTATTATTCTTGCAGTTTCCTCCCGAGGAGTCATTCAGACCCTCGTTTGGCACCAGCATTATTATTCTTGCAGTTTCCTCCCGAGGAGTCATTCAGACCCTCGTTTGGCACCAGCATTATTATTCTTGCAGTCTCCTCCTGAGGAGTCATTCAGACCCTCGTTTGGCACCAGCATTATTATTCTTGCAGTTTCCTCCCGAGGAGTCATTCAGACCCTCGTTTGGCACCAGTATTACTATTCTTGCAGTTTCCTCTCGAGGAGTCATTCAGACCCTCGTTTGGCACCCAGTATTTTACTTTGGATTATTTTTTTAAACCACATGTGTGCATCTTGGATTTTCGTATATTTCGTGACAGACGTGTGATCACATAGTAATCCGGGGCGTGATTGATATATTATATCCGTGTTCTTAATGTTTGCGAGTACATTCAAACGTACTCACTGGCTTGTCCCTGGCTATTGTCTTGGCCAGATTCCTTGCTTGGAGATAAGCATCACGGTGACAACCTCGAAACCTACGTGTTGACATTTGCAGCCTCGCGAAGATAGGAGTTATCCTGGTCAGCTGTTCTTGGGGGAAATGGAGTCCCATAGACGCAGATGTATCCAACCGCTTCCGCCCTCAACCATTAGAAACCAAGTGTTGTACTCCTAGGCCTAATGGTCTTGTACTACATATTTTGGTACCTCGCCTGGAATTCTTGTATCAAGTTGGCGCCTCATCAGCTAACAGTAATCCTGGGGCTGGTGGGCACAGGGCCGTTTTTCGGGGAAATTATATCCCGAAAACCCGGTCGTGACAGCTTAGGTCCAGACTTGGATTTCTTCTCCTGAATAGCAACTTGCTTGCTGTTCTTCTTGAAGTTCCCCTTCTTCTTTCCTTTGCCCTTTTTCTTGAAACTAGTGGTTTTACTGACCATCAACACCTGATGCTCCTTTTTGATTTCTACCTCCGCTGCCTTTAGCATTGCGAAGAGCACGGGAATTGTCTTATCCATCCCTTGCATGTTATAGTTCATCTCGAAGCTCTTGTAGCTTGCTGGCAGTGATTGAAGAATTCTGTCAATGACGCTATCATCCAGAAGATTAACTCCCAGTTGAATCAAGTGATTATTATACCCAGACATTTTGAGTATATGCTCACTGACAGAACTATTCTCTTCCATCTTGCAGCTGTAGAACTTATTGGAGACTTCATATCTCTCAATCCGGGCATTTGCTTGAAATATTAACTTCAACTCCTGGAACATCTCATATGCTCCATGACGTTCAAAATGTCGTTGAAGACCCGGTTCTAAGCCGTAAAGCATGGCACACTGAACTATCGAGTAGTCATTAGCTTTGCTCTGCCAGACGTTCATAACTTCTGGTGTTGCTCTTGCAGGAGGCCTGGCACCTAGCGGTGCTTCCAGGACGTAATTCTTCTGTGCAGCAATGAGGATAATCCTCAAGTTACTGACCCAGTCCGTGTAATTGCTACCATCATCTTTCAACTTTGCTTTCTCTAGGAACGCATTAAAATTCAACGGAACAACAGCACAGGCCATTATCTACAATTAACATAGACAAGCAAGATACTATCAGGTACTAAGTTCATGATGAATTTTAGTTCAATTAATCATATTACTTAAGAACTCCCACTTAGATAGATATCCCTCTCATCATCTAAGTGATTACGTGATCCAAATCAACTAAACCATGTCCGATCATCACGTGAGATGGAGTAGTTTCAATGGTGAACATCACTATGTTGATCATATCTACTATATGATTCACGCTCGACCTTTCGTTCTCCGTGTTCCGAGGCCATATCTGCATATGCTAGGCTCGTCAAGTTTAACCTGAGTATTCCGCGTGTGCAACTGTTTTGCACCCGTTGTATTTAAACGTAGAGCCTATCACACCTGATCATCACGTGTTGTCTCAGCACGAAGAACTTTCGCAACGGTGCATACTCAGGGAGAACACTTTTATCTTGAAATTTTAGTGAGAGATCATCTTATAATGCTACCGTCCATCAAAGCAAGATAAGATGCATAAAAGATTAACATCACATGCAATCAATATAAGTGATATGATATGGCCATCATCATCTTGTGCTTGTGATCTCCATCTCCGAACCACCGTGCTTGTGATCTCCATCTTCAAAGCACCGTCATGATCACCATCGTCACCGGCGCGACACCTTGATCTCCATCGTAGTATCGTTGTCGTCTCGCCAACTTATTGCTTTTACGACTATCGCTACCGCTTAGTGATAAAGTAAAACAATTACATGGCGATTGCATTGCATACAATAAAGGGACAACCATATGGCTCCTGCTAGTTGCCGATAACTCGGTTACAAAACATGATCATCTCATACAATAAAATATAGCATCATGTCTTGACCATATCACATCACAACATGCCCTGCAAAAACAAGTTAGACGTCCTCTACTTTGTTGTTGCAAGTTTTACGTGGCTGCTACGGGCTTAGCAAGAACCGTTCTTACCTACGCATCAAAACCACAACGATAGTTTGTCAAGTTGGTGCTGTTTTAACCTTCGCAAGGAACGGGCGTAGCCACACTCGGTTCAACTAAAGTGAGAGAGACAGACACCCGCCAGCCACCTTTAAGCAACGAGTGCTCCCAACGGTGAAACCAGTCTCGCGTAAGCGTACGCGTAATGTCGGTCCGGGCCGCTTCATCTCACAATACCGCTGAACCAAAGTATGACATGCTGGTAAGCAGTATGACTTATATCGCCCACAACTCACTTGTGTTCTACTCGTGCATAGCATCAACGCATAAAACCAGGCTCGGATGCCCCTGTTGGGAAACGTAATAATTTCAAAAAAATTCCTATGCACACGCAAGATCATGGTGATGCATAGCAACGAGAGGGGAGAGTGTTGTCCACGTACCCTCGTAGACCGAAAGCGGAAGCGTTATCACAACGCGGTTGATGTAGTCATACGTCTTCACGATCCGACCGATCAAGTACCGAACGCACGGCACCTCCGAGTTAAGCACACGTTCAGCTCGATGACGTCCCTCGAACTCCGATCCAGCCGAGTGTTGAGGGAGCGTTTCGTTAGCACGACGGCGTGGTGACGATGATGATGTTCTACCGACGCAGGGCTTCGCCTATGCTCCGCAACGATATTATCGAGGTGTAATATGGTGGAGGGGGGCACCGCACACGGCTAAAATATCGTATATCAATTGTGTGTAGAGGCGCCCCCCTGCCCCCGTATATAAAGGAGCAAGGGGGAGGCCGGCTGCCCTTGGGCGCGCCAAGTAGAGGGGGGGAGTCCTCCTCCTAGTAGGAGTAGGACTCCCCTTTCCTAGTCCAACTAGGAAGAGAGGGGGGGAAGGAAAGAGAGGGAGAGGGAGAGGGAAAGAGGGGCCGCGCCCCCCTCCCCTAGTCCAATTAGGACTCCTCATTGGAGGGGCGCGCCACCTCCTGGCTGCTGCCCTCTCTCTCCCCTCAGGCCCACTAAGGCCCAATACTTCCCCGGGGGGTTCCGGTAACCCCTCTGGCACTCCGATTTTATCCGAAACTTCTCTGGAACACTTCCGGTGTCGGAATATAGTCGTCCAATATATCAATCTTTATGTGTCGACCATTTCGAGACTCCTCGTGATGTCCGTGATCACATCTGGGACTCCGAACAACCTTCGGTACATCAAAACATATAAACTCATAATATAACTGTCATCATAACTTTAAGCGTCCGGACCCTACGGGTTCGAGAACAATGTAGACATGACCGAGACACCTCTCCGGTCAATAACCAATAGCGGAACCTGGATGCTCATATTGGTTCCTACATATTCTATGAAGATCTTTATCGGTCAGACCGCATAACAACATACGTTGTTCCCTTTGTCATCGGTATGTTACTTGCCCGAGATTCGATCATCGGTATCTCGATACCTAGTTCAATCTCGTTACCGGCAAGTCTCTTTACTCGTTCCGTAATACATCATCCCGCAACTAACTAATTAGTCACAATGCTTGCAAGGCTTATAGTGATGTGCATTACCGAGTGGGCCCAGAGATACCTCTCCGACAATCGGAGTGACAAATCCTAATCTCGAAATACGCCAACCCAACAAGTACCTTTGGAGACACCTGTAGAGCACCTTTATAATCACCCGTTTACGTTGTGACGTTTGGTAGCACACAAAGTGTTCCTCCGGTAAACGGGAGTTGCATAATCTCATAGTCATAGGAACATGTGTAAGTCATGAAGAAAGCAATAGCAACATACTAAACGATCGGGTGCTAAGCTAACGGAATGGGTCAAGTCAATCACGTCATTCTCCTAATGAGGTGATCCCGTTAATCAAATGACAACTCATGTCTATGGCTAGGAAACATAACCATCTTTGATTAACGAGCTAGTCAAGTAGAGGCATACTAGTGACACACTGTTTGTCTATGTATTCACACATGTATTATGTTTCCGGTTAATACAATTCTAGCATGAATTATAAACATTTATCATGATATAAGGAAATAAATAATACTTTATTATTGCCTCTAGGGCATATTTCCTTCAGCTTCTTCTTTTCTTGTCGATTTCTGAATCCTTGTCTTGTCTCAAAAAGCAGGGCTCCGCTTTCTCTTGAGCGGGTTGCTGCCGCCTCCGTGGTTGGATCGCCGGGAGGATCCGGTAGCACCCGCCGTGTGGACCCCCGCTCCGAGCTTCAAGCGGCAATGGAGCGAAATGCGCGGGAGGCGCGGGAGGAGTGGTAGGCGAAAGAGCTGAGGGCGGCTGCCGCCAAGGCCCAGGCGGAGGTTGCAGCTGCAGCGACAGCGAAGGGGGCCTTGCTTGTCACCCCCTGCGTGTCGCGGCGCCCGGGGTTGGAGAGGGAGGACGACGTTGTCGTCCAGGAGAGGGAGGCGGCACCGCCCTCGCCGACCGGGGCGGCCCAAGGCAGCCGGCCTAACGCGCCGCCCTCGCAATCGGTTGGAGGCGAGCCGGCTGTGAGGACGGACCTGGTGGTCCGGTCGCCATCGGGCCAGCGCGCGGGGAAGGAAACTTCGGCTCCGGACCCGCAGAAGGCCGTGGGCTCCAGCTCGTCGGCTCAGGACGTGGGGACGGCCAGCGCCAGCTCGGGGTGGACGCCGGGTGGTGGGACGGCCGTGGTGAATGTGGCGGCGCAAGAACTCCGGAACCGGCTTCAGTCCCAGGCCGCAGTGCCGAGGCAGTGTAATGACGAGTTCCTCGCGACACGGGCGGCCATTCTGGTGAGTCTTCTCGTTTTTTGCTTCTTGATCTTGGTTTCTTCCGTGGGGGCGCGTCAGCGCACCCACTGGGTGTAGTCCCCGAGTTCCGAGTTGGCTGCTGAGCAGGCGGCTTGGAACTTCTTGGTGGGCTTTGTTTGCTATCTTGTTCTCATTCGCTTCTCTGTCCGAGTTGCAGGACTACCACAACCTCCGTGCAGCTGCCTTCAACTCCCAGGCTCGGGAGCTGACCTAGAAGACTGCTGATCTAACTAGGGGCCGGGGTAAGTGCTTCATCTTTTATCTCACGTGGGGGCGCGTCAGCGCACCCACTGGGTGTAGTCCTCGAGATTCAGGCCGACTGCTGAGCAGTCGGGTCGGATCTTTCTTGACGACTTCTTTCTTATTGCTCTTTTCTTCTCTGCCATATCTGCAGTGGCCAACGCCAAACTGAGGGAGCAGCTGGGTGGGACCCAGGCCGCCCTTCGCGCTAAGGAAGCCGAGTTCGACGCCTTGGCTCAGGAGCGTGACCGCCTGGTCAAGAAGCTGGCCGACCAAGAGGAGAGCTATAAGGCGGCCCTAAAGGCGGTGCAGGATAGCGAGGCCGCCCTCCAAGTGAATACGAGACCGAGGCGGCGAGCTGGGCTGAGGCAAGGCAGTCGTTGATCAACGGCTATGGCCAGATCGAAGACTTGGTTAACGGTAGGCCGCCTTCTTCTTCGTTCCTTGCTTGCCGCTTGCCCTTTGGTTCATTCTCTAACTTTGTATTTTTCTCTTCTTTCACTTTCTTTCTTTCTTGGGCAGAGTACTTCCTTGGCTACTCTACTGCCGCCAACCAGGTCGTCGAGGCCCACCGCAAGGCGCAAAGGCAGGCTGTCGCTGAGATCGCGCCGAACGCTCGCCGGTCGCTTGAGCAACAGCTCCTGGCGATTCAAGCCCGCCTCCGGCCGGCTCACCGCATGCTCCGTCGGCTTCAACGTGTTGGGGCGCAGGTGTTGGCCGCTCTCTGGCCCGACGAGGTGATTCCCCGCACCCCCAGTCGGACTGCCGACTAGCTGGAGGTAGCGGCCGGCTGCTTCGAGGCCTGGAAGGCTTCTGCAGCTCGGTCAGGCACCAGGCGGGCACTGGAGTTCGTCAAAGCCTGGTATCCTGAGCTGAGCTTGGACCAGCTGGCCACCTGGTGGCAGGAGGCCGACACGGAGCTGGAGCCGGCGCGGCCGGCTATCATCCAGCGTGCCTCGGCGATCGCCGACTACACCGACACCAGCGCCTTTGCTCCTAAGGTGGATGATAACGGCATTGCCCAGCCGGAGGAGTGGTTCGGGCTGAACCCAGCAGATGGCGAGGACTCGGTGGAGGAGATCGACTCTAGCGACGAGGGCGAGGAGGAGGAGGGTGAAGACGCCGTGCCAGATGGTGGAGCAGCCGGCCAGCCTCAGCTTGACCGTGCGTCCAGCAACAAGGCGCGTGCGAGCGCACTGCCTGCAGCCGGCGATGATCAAGCCGAGACTCGCCAGCCGGCCACTCCTCCAGCCGGCGCTGCCTTCTCCACCGACCAGCCCGGCTCCCCTGTTGCGCCCTTAGTCTAATCTGCCGCCTTTACTTTCCTGTTTTATTACTCTTTGAACAATATTTCGTTAAGTTTGCGCAGTTCCACCTACTGGGGGTGTATTCAAACTATATTGACTGCCGGCCTATTGAAGTCCTTATGTGTAAATATAATCATGCATGTGTTTGGCTTTCCATTGTTCTTGCTTTTCATCCTTTGGCTGTTTCCTTTGCCGCCTTCCCTTGGTTGCCGCCTTCCCAGCCGGACAGCTGCTCTGCAGTCTGTGGCTGGAGAGGTGCTTGGCCGGTTGGGAGGGCAAGTACTCTAGCTTTCTTGGATTGTAGCGAAGTGACTGGGAAGCCGGCCAGCTGGCTATTCTGACAGCCGGTAGGCGTGGTTGGAGGCCAGCTTGTGTTATATAAGTTCGTTAGTCCTTAGCTGTTTTTCATGTGGGCATCCTTTCCTGCCTTTGGCTCTTGCTAGTCGGACAGTCGGTTCTTCGAGCTACGACTTACAACAAGAGAGGGCTCGGGTGCTGGCACACTACTTTCTGACTTCAGGTAGAACTTTTCATATAACTTAAGGCGGCCGGTCCCCGGGCCGACTAGTCGAACCCGGTGCTAGATAGAGAATCAAATGTAATAGTACATTCATGGGTATGACATTCATCATTCATAGATAAAGGAGGGTAGTCCCTGAGTGCACCTCGGGGGGCCCGTTGTCTTGTACTTAATACAAAAAGGTAGCGTGATACATACTGCTTTTAACTGTAAAATCTTCTCAGGAGATTGGCGTTCCATGGTCGTTCCGACTCCTTGCCGGAATCATCCCTCTTGCGTGCCCTCGGCTTCTGTGCGTCGATCAGGTAGTAGGAGTCGTTGCCTAGGGCCTTGCTGATGACGAAAGGGCCTTCCCAAGGGGCCGAGAGCTTGTGCTGGCCGGCTGTTCGCTGGATCAGCCGAAGCACAAGATCGTCTTCTTGGAAGGATCCTGGCTTGACCTTCCGGTTGTGGTAACGGCGCAAACCCTGCTGGTAGATGGCGGACTGGCTAAGTGCTAACAGCCGGCCTTCTTCCAGCAGGTCGACATCATCTTCTCACGCTTCCTTGGCCTCCGCCTCCATGTACATGGTGACCCGAGGCGAGTCGAACTCGATGTCAGTTGGGATGACAGCCTCGTCACCATATACAAGGAAGAAAGGAGTGAAGCCAGTTGACTTGTTCGGGGTAGTACGCAGACTCCAGAGGACAGCCGGCAGCTCATCGAGCCAGCAGCCGGCCGAACGTTCCAGTGGTACGACCAGTCGGGGCTTTATGCCGGAGAGGATGCGGCCGTTTGCTCGCTCGACCTGGCCGTTTGACTGCGGGTGGGCAACGGACGCTAAGTCCAGTCGGATGCCCTGTGTCGCGCAGAAACGTGGCAGTGCTCCCTTGGCAAAGTTCGTGCCGTTGTCGGTGATGATGCTGTGTGGTACACTATACCGAGTGGTGATGTATGCGATGAATGTCACGGCAGTCGGCCCGTTCAGCTTCTTGATTGGCTTCGCTTCAATCCACTTGGTGAATTTGTCCACGGCGACAAGTAGATGTGTCATGCCGCCGCGGGCTGTCTTGAATGGGCCCACCATGTCCAGCCCCGAAACGGCAAAGGGCCAGGTGAGGGGGATGGTCTTGAGTGCAGAAGCCGGCAGGTGTTGCTTGGAGCTGAAGACTTGGCATGCTTTGTAGCATTTGACTAATTCCTTGGCGTCTTCCAAAGCAGTCGGCCAGAAGAAACCATGGCGGAAAGCTTTGGCGACAAGTGATCTTGAGGCCGCGTGGTGGCCGCATTCACCTTGGTGGATATCCTTGAGGATTGCTATGCCCTTCTCTGGCTCGACGCAGCGCTGGAAGACTTCAGTGACGCGACACTTAACAAGTTCTCTGTTTATTATTGCGTATGCTCCGGCTCGGCATTGAACTAGTCTTGCCGAGATCTCATCAGTCGGCAGCTCTCTGTTTACTAGGAAGTTGAGGATGGGCTGGGCCCATGATGGAGCTGTGACTTCTTCTATTGTCAGTAAAGCTACTGTGACCCGGGTGGGTGGGTTGGGTGGTGAAGAGTTGGAGTCGGCCACTGCCTGTTGTGTCGGTGCAGTCCTCGGGCCGGTTGCTGCAGTCCCCGGGCCGACTGCTGCAGTCCCCGGGCCGGGTTCCGAAGTCCCCGAGCCGGGTGCGACTACGGCAGTCCCCAGGCCGCTTGTCGAAGTCCCCGAGCCGCTTGCTGGGTTCCCCCGGTCAGATCCGACTGCATCAGGGGCAGGTGGTACGAAGATGGAGTCCGATTCTGGAGACGGCTTGACAGACGGTTTGAGGAGGCGCTGGAGAGAGACGCCGGTTGGTATAGCTTGTCGGGTGGAGCCAATCCGTGCCAGGGCATCTGCTTGCTCGTTGTCGGCCTGTGGCACGTGGAGGAACTCGCACCCTTCAAAGTATCCGCTGATTTTCTGGGCGAGGAACCGATAGCTCGCCATGTTTGCGTCCTTGGCGTCCCAGTCGCTAGATGACTGCTGGACCACCAAATCCGAGTCGCCATAACACAGGATCCGGTGTATGCCGAGTTCTTTGGCTAGCCGGAGCCCGTGTAAGAGCGCCTTGTACTCAGCCACATTGTTGGAGGTGGCAAAATGGATTTGCAATGTGTATCTGAGCTTGTCGCCCTTGGGAGAGGTGAGGACGATGCCGGCTCCCAAGCCGGTGCGCATCTTGGATCCGTCGAAGTGCATCCGCCAATGAGTGGAGTCGGGAGCCGGCGGTAGGTACTGGGTCTCGGCCCAGTTGACGAGGAAGTCAGCCAATGCTTAGGACTTGGTGGCGGTGCGGGGCTGGTAGAAGATCGTGTATGGTGCCAGCGCAATGGCCCACTTAGCCACTCGGCCGGATGCATCCCGGCTGCCTATGATCTCGGCAAGCGGGGCAGTGCATACAACCGTGATGGGATGCTCTTGAAAGTAGGGCTTCAGCTTCTTGGCGGCGAAGTAGACTCCATAGCACATCTTCTGGTAATGCGGGTAATTTTGCTTCGAGGTGGACAGTACTTCGCTTAAATAATATACCGGCCTCTGGACTAACTGAGCTCGGCCTTCTTCTGGGCGGTGGACCACGATGACTGTACTGACCACTCGGCTAGTCGCAGCAATGTAAAGGAGCATGGGCTCTTTCTCAGTCAGCGCTGCCAGGACAGGTGGTGTGGTCAGCATCTTCTTCAACTCGTGGAAAGCTTGGTCTGCTTGGTCGTTCCACTCGAAACGGGTGGACTTCTTCATGAGTCGGTACAGGGGGAGAGCCTTCTCCCCTAGCCGGCTGATAAAGCAGTTTAGGGAGGCTAGGCACCCGGTAAACTTCTGAACGTCTCGCAACTTGGTAGGAATCTCCATTCTCTCTATGGCCTTGATCTTCACTGGTTGCACTCAATGCCGCGTTTGGAGACCAAAAAGCCTAGAAGCTGGCCGGCTGGTACTCCGAACACGCATTTCCCAGGGTTGAGCTTGATCTGAAATCGGCGCAAGTTGGCAAATGTTTCTCTGAGGTCTTCCAGCAGGGTGCCGCGCTTCTCCGTCTTCACCACAATATCGTCTACATAGACGTGGGCATTTCTGCCGAGTTGCTTGAGGAGGCATTTCTGCATGCAACACTGAAAAGTGGCACCGGCATTCCTCAAGCCGAATGTCATAGTCAGGTAGCAGAAAGCTCCGAATGGTATGACGAAGGCGGTTTTCAGGCGCTCGGCTGGGTCCAAATTGATCTAGTGGTATCCTGAGTAAGCATCCAAGAAACTCAATAGCTCGTATTCGGCTGTGGAGTCTATCACTTGATCGATCCGTGGTAGGGCAAACAGATCTTTGGGGCATGCTTTGTTGAGGCTGGTGTAATCTATACACATACGCCATTTGTTGTTCTTCTTCAACACCAAGACCGGGTTGGCAAGCCACTCTGGAAAAAACACCTCCAAAATGAAGCCGGCGGCCAGGAGCCGGGCTACCTCTTCTCCTACGATCCTTCTTTTCTCCTCCGACAGTCGGCGAAGAGGCTGCTTGACTGATTTCGCGTCCGCTCGGACGTGTAGCTTGTGCTTGGCGAAATCCTTCGGAACACCCGGCATGTCCTTTGGGGACCATGCAAAGATGTCCCGATTCTCACAGAGGAAGTCGACGAGCTCGCCTTCCTATTTACTGTCCAGGTTTGCACCAATGACAGCAAACCTCTCCGGGTTCTCCGGGTCCATAGGTATTTTCTTTGTCTCCTTGGCCGGCTGGAAGGAGCCCTGAGCATCATATTCCTTGGGGCTGGGGGACAGGGCCGGCTGCTTGCCGGCCATGGCCACGACTCGGTCCAGCATCTTCTTATCTTCAGCAATCACGAGGGACTCGGCCAGTCGGCTGCCGGCCGCAGCGCACTCGATGGACTTCTTGTAGTCTCCGGCTATAGTGATGATCCCGTTTGAACTCGGCATCTTCATCTTGAGGTAGGCGTAGTGGGGCACTGCCATGAACTTGGCCAGGGCAGGTCGGCCAAGCAGGGCGTGGTTAGGGCTTTCTAGATCCACTACTTCAAACCAGATCGCTTCTCGGCGAAAGTGATCCTTGTCTCCGAAGAGAACATCCATCTTGATCTTGCCGATTGGGGAATAGGACAGCCGGGTACGGTGCCATGGAACACAGTCCGGGTCGGCATGAGCTGCTTCGCCTTGAGGTTCAACTTCTCCATCGTGTCGCGGTACAGTATGTTGATGCTGCTTCCACCATCAATCAGCACGCGGGAGAAACGGGCAGCTCACTTTTCCGTCGCGAGGGTGGCGTCCAACACCAATGCGTAGGAGCCGGGAGATCGGCCCGGCTCCAGTTGATAGGCCTTTCAGACCAATTCACGAACTCGGGGTTGCTGTGCTGTCGGCGCCGATTGCGCTTATCTTCAATCTGGCTCGTGAAGACGACGTAGGCGGCGTGCTCATCTGGGAACTCATCCTGAATGGCTCCGACTACTGGTCGACAGGCCGGCTGCTGAGGGGCTGGAGGCGGCGGGCCGAGAGGCGGAGGCGGCGCCAGCCCCTCGCCCTTTGAGATCCCGTGAGCCAATGGCACTTCCGGATCGTGTGGTTGGACGGCTTCGCGCCGCTGTGAAACTTGCAGGGGCATCGAGAGTTTGCTCGTAGGAGAAGGCCGGCTACCAAGCCGGCCTGCCGCCATTCTTCTTGGGAGCGGGCCGCTCTTCCGGCTATTCGTCTTCGATGGTGGCTACTTGCCGACTGGTGGAAGGCGGCATGGGGGCCTTGCGCTTGTGGTCGTTCTGGTAGGGGTGTCGGTTGGAGTCACCAGCTGGCGTCTTGGGAGCCGGAGCGAGCACCTTGCTAGAGGCGTCCACTCGGAGCTCGGTCTTCATCGAGGAGTCGGCCATGGCGTACTTGTCCGGTATGATCAGCAGCTCGTCGAGGGTAGTCGGCTCGTCGCAGAGGAGTCGGTGCTTGAGGAGGGTGCCCTCTCGGCACCCGGCGGTGAAGTACTCTATGGCTTGAACCTCGTGCACCCTCTCGCAGGAGTTGCGGAGCTCGGCCCAACGCGTGAGGTAGTCGCGAGTCGATTCGCTGGGCCCTTGGACGCGTAAGGAGAGCTGGCGGGGCTTGGGAGGCCGCATGTATGTGCTGGTGAAGTTGCGGACGAAGACTTCCGTGAAGTCTAGCCAGCTGTTGACGCTGTAGGGCTAGAGGCTGTTCCGCCAGGTGCGTGCCGTGCCTTGAAGCATGAGAGGGACGTACTTCACGGCAATGCGCCAGTTGCCGTTTGCTATGCTGACTGCGGTAGAGTAGTCGATCAGCCAATCTTCCGGCTTCACGGAGCCGTTGTATTTTGGCGTGTCTCTGGGGAGTGAGAACCCTTTGGGGAAGGGCTCGTCGCGGATGCGGGGGCCAAAGCAAGGCGGACCGACATCATCTTCTTCTTCTAGCGCCAGGGATCGCGCTAGGCGGTCGATCCGGTGGCGGGCATCATTCTCGCCGACTCCTTCGCGGTGGCCTAGTCGGCCACCGAGAGTCGGATGCGTGACAGGCGGCAGGATGGGATATCTCTCCCCACGAGGCGGGGGGGGGGGAGGCGGATTGCCTTGTCGTTCCACCGCTCGGGGGCGGCCTTCTGCGTCGCGCTCAATGGTGACCCGAGTCCGGCTGCGGCTAGCAGCCGGCTCCTTGTCTTTCCTTGCGTGGGTGCCGCTTGCAGTCGGCGTCCGGGATGTCGCGGCGTGTTATCGGCGTGGGGGAGGACTCTCAGCGTGGGCGCCGGCTTCATGTCGTTCTGCGGCCGCGTCGATCAGCTGCTGGATGCGTCTAGTCATGTAGGGCAGCTCATCAGCCCCAGCCCATTCAGCTCGTCCGCGGCCGCCTGAGCGGCACGTAGGTTCTCGAGTGGCGTGGCGTAGACTGGGCGGTCTGCTCCCAGCACGCTGGTGATGGCCGCGCCGCGCTTCTTGACGAGGCCGGCTCGGCTCGGCCCGCCAGGAGGCGGCGTACCAAAGGCGGCGCGGTCGACTTCGCGCTGGTGAGCCTGAGTGAGGCGTCTCATGAATGCTATCTTCTGGCCCTCCGTGATGAGGGCAAGGCGGCGTGCCTCCAGATTCTCGGCGTCGGCGTCGGTCGGGATGGGGACGGACAAGTCGTGCAGCGCCGCTTGTAGGGCGTCGTGGGCGTTCTCGCCCGAGACAGTGCCGTGGCTAATGACCAACACCTCAGTGACAGCGCTGCTGCCACTGTCGGCTCGAGAGAGAGGGTCGTCGATGAGCACCACGTCGGTGGGGAAGGCTTCAAGCGATGCCGTGTCGGAGTCGACGAGCATCGGGTCGGTGGAGCCGACCGACTCCAAGTCCAAAGCAAGCTCGCTGGAGACGTGAAGCTGGTCGAGGAGGCTGACGAGGCGGCTCTCGGGGTAGTCTGTGCCCGCATCGGACGCGGGCTCGTCGGAGATGCGAGTCTCGCCAAGAAGGTCGGCGAGGCAGCTACAAGTGCTCCTTGAGCTGTTTGGCTAGGGGAAGAAGAAGGGCAAGGCTAGCTCTCCTTTTCTCTCTATGTGGTGTGTAAAACTCTATCAGATCAACCCTTTGCAGTGGTGTCCCGGGGGATTTATATAGGGCTATCCCCCAGGGGTACAATGGTAATCCGGCTGGGTGCGGGTCCCAGCCGTCAGTGTCTATGCTCGCCGGCTTCTCCATCGGCCGTTGGGGCCCGCCGACTGGTGGGTCCCGCCGGCTGCCGGCCTCTTGGCCGACAGGCCGGCCCCACCGCCTGGGGGCCTTGTCGGTGGCTGGTTACTGTTGCCTCACCCCTAATGACGAGGGCTTTGTCGAGGTAAGCGTGGCTATAGTGCCGCCTCCTTGCGGGCTCTCACTGTAGCCTCACCTCGTCTTGTCTCCTTAATGATGCACATGTTTCGAGGGAGGGAGGTAGCTGGCTATTGGGAGCCGGCTACGCCCCAGGCCGACTAGGGGAGGCTGGGCCGCCTTCGAGCGTCTCTCTGGCTAAAGGGGCCTGCCGCCCGCGGGCCGTACTGGTGCCTCTCGTGGGTGACGTCGAGGTCAACATGGCTACAGTGCCGCTCCAGACGGGGGATGGCTGACCCGTACGGCGCCCTGTGGCCATGCATGTTCCGGGATTCGGGGGTGGTAGGCTGTACTGCGGCCACGCCCCATCTTATCACCGTTATGTGGGTGCAGCCCTGGTGGGTGCAGTCTTGGCCGGCTTTTGGGAGTCGGCCTTCTTCATGGCCGGCTTCTGGGAGTCGGTCCTCTCAGGGCCGGCTTCCTGGAGTCGGCCATCTCGGAGCTTTCTTCGGGAAGGTTTTTGAGGCCGGGTTGCCTTCTGGTAGTCGGCCTTGGGGATAGCCGGCCAGAGGAAGGCGGCCCCATGCTCTGGATGCTTGAAGGCTCGATTGGCCTGATAATTTTTTGAAGAGCCAGGGGGAGTCGATTAGGCTACCCGTGGCCATTTACTTCGACAAGAAGGAGCAGCCCGCACTTGGCTAAAGATCTTACCGGCTAATTCTATCAGGTCATGGGCCGAGTTGAGAGCCCGGTTTATTCAGAATTTCAAGGATACATGCAAGAAGCCCATGTCGATTGTGGACCTAGCTGCCTCTGTCCAGGAGGAAGGAGAGTCAACAACCCATTGGGTGCGCCGGGTTTCACAGATTTTGCATTCATCAGACCGCATCAACGCTGACACCGCAGTTTTAAAATTGGAAGGCAATTGCCGGTTTGAACCATTGAAGTTGAAGTTGGGACGGCTTAAACGTCATTGTAATGACATGGGAACCCTCATGGCTGCACTAGTGAAGTATGCCGACTCTGGTAGTACCAAGGATCCCGAGTCTAACGATGATAAGACAGGGAAGGGAAAGAAGAGCGGCAACACCAAGGGGCAGCACCACAACCCGGCGGGTCATGGAAACGGCGGCAAACGTAAAGCGGACCATGGTTTAGACTTTGTGGCTAACACTAATACACAAGACAAGGGCCAGCGGTGTAAGGGTAAACCGCCCCGGTGCAATGGAATGCCAAATCCTAACCCATACCGTTTGTCGTATCTGTTAAACCAGCCCTGTCCAAAGCATGGGACGAAGGAGGAACCATCCACACACCTCTGGAAAGATTGTTACATCATGCAAGAGTTCAAAAATTCTGACTCTTTCTGGTATGATCATGGATCAGGAGGCGGTTCAGGCGGAGGAAATTCCGGTTCACGATTCCATGGCAATGAGGGTGGACATAACAATCAAATTAATCAGGGTAATCAAAGTGGCTATAATCATCAAGGCAATCAGCAGCAGCAGCAGTCAGGTTACCAGAGCAACCCAAAGCAGTTGAACAGTGGATAGTATCATGTCTTCACCACTAGCTTGGACAAGCGCGATCAGAAGCTTCATAAAAGGGTAGTGAATGCCGTTGAACCGGTCGTGCCCTGTTATTTGCGCTGGTCCGAGCAGCCGATTGTGTGGAGTGGAGAAGATCATCCACCCCAGGTTGACAATCCGGGTCATCTAGCTCTGGTGGTGGCACCTCAGGTGGGAGGCTATAAGTTCACTAAAGTACTCATGGATGGAGGGAGTAGCATCAATATCCTTTATTATGAAACTTTCCGTCGCATAGGGTTAACAGATAAAAATCTTAAACCGTCCAATACGGTGTTCCATGGTGTGGTGCTTGGCAAGTCGGCATATCCTGTTGGTAAGATAGCTTTGGAGGTGGGTTTTGGAGATGAGCATGACTCAAGATCAGAAACCTTGACCTTTGAAGTGGTGAAAATCGGCAGCCCATATCATGCGGATATGACTTCGTTGAAGAAACCAACTACGGAGCATGATCCGGCTTTGAAGTTTAAATCGGCTGATGAGAATAAACTTGTTGACTTCGTACCTGGTGATTCATCCAAGCAGTTTAGCATCAGCGCTAACCTGGATCCGAAATAGGAAAGCACGCTCATCGAGTTCATCCGTGAGAATCGTGACATCTTTCCATGGAAGCCTTTTGACATGCCTAGTGTACCGAGAGAACTCGCTGAGCACACTCTCAATGTTGATCCTAAGTATAAACCGGTCAAGCAGTTTCTCCGCCGGTTCAATGAAGAAAGACGCAAAGCTATTGGGGAAGAAGTAGCCAGGCTCTTGGTGGCTGGATTTATCGTTCAAGTATTCCATCCTGAGTGGTTAGCTAATCCGGTGCTGGTCCTCAAGAAGAATGGCACTTGGCGTATGTGTGTGGACTACGCAGATCTCAACAAAGCTTGTCCAGCAGATCCTTTTGCCCTCCCCGTATTGATCAAATTATTGATGCTATGGCGGGTTGTGAGCGCTTAAGTTTTTTGGATGCATATTCTGGTTATCATCAGATCAAAATGGCAGTTAAGGACCAGGAGAAGACAGCCTTCATAACTCCCTTTGGAGCCTTCTTCTATGTGTCCATGCCCTTTGGGCTCAAGATTGCACAGGCAACTTATCCACGGTGTGTACAGAATTATCTTCATTAACAGATCGGCCGCAATGTTCATGCCTATGTGGATGATATTGTGGTAAAATCAAGGAAGAAGGAGACATTGATTGATGACTTGACGGAAACCTTTGATAACCTGCCAAATGTGTCTTTGGTGTGCCTACAGGGAAGCTCCTAGGCTTTTTGGTGTCTAACAGGGGCATTGAAGCTAATCCAGAGAAGATTAAGGCCATCACATCCTTGGCTAAACCAAAGTGTATCAATGATGTTCAACGCCTAGCAGGCCGGATTGCCGCGTTGAGCCGTTTTGTCAGTCGCCTTGGTGAGAAGGCCATCCCTTTGTATCAGATGCTGAAGAAAACAGATAACTTCGTCTGGAGTGACGCCGCTAATGAAGCATTTGAGGATTTAAAGCGGCAGCTAGCTAATCCGCCGATTCTTGCTGCTCCGGTTGATAAAGAACCGTTGCTACTATATGTGGCAGCTAACGCTCGGGCTGTTAGTGTGGTTATTGTGGTAGAGCACAAAGAGGCAGGCAAGGAATATCCGGTTCAGTGGCCGGTTTACTGTATCAGTGAGGTACTTATTGAGTCCAAACAGAGATACCCACATTGGCAAAATTGGTGTATGGGGTTTTCATGGCAAGCCGGAAGCTTAAGCATTATTTCCAAGGTTAATCCCATCATGGTGGTCAGCTCTGCTCCTTTGGGGGATATAATCCAGAATAGGGAGGCAACTGGTCGAATTGCTAAGTGGGCTATCGAGCTCGGACCTCACGGGTTGAAATACATACCCCGAACGGCGATCAAATCTCATGCACTTGTGGATTTCATCATTGATTGGACAGAATTACAAGCACCAGAAGAGAAGCCGGATCACACTTATTGGACTATTCATTTTGATGGGTCCAGGCAATTGGAGGGCTCGGGGGTTGGAGTCGTGTTAACTTCCCCATGAGGTGATAAGTTTTGTTATGTTCATCGTTTAATGTTCCTTGCACTAATAATGCAGCTGAATATGAGGCCTTACTCCATGGTCTTCGGATGGCTAAGGAGATGAATCTCAGCCGAGTTAAATGCTTCGGTGACTCGGATCTGGTGGCTCAACAAGTGTCTGGCACTTGGGATTCCAAGGACCCATTAATGGCGGCATATCGTCATGAGGTGGATATTGTTGCAGGTCACTTCAAAGGTTATCAGGTGGATCATGTGGACCGGCGGAAGAATGAAGCGGCAGATTCTTTAAGCCGCCTGGGTTCCCAACGTAAACCGGTTCCACCTAATGTCCTCCTGGATATTTTGCATAATCCGTCCGTCAAGCTCCCTGGTGAAGTGGATTTGGCTGTTCCTGATCCGGAGGCTCAGTTGGTGGCATCTCTACATGTTATCCCGGACTGGACGGTTCCATATTTGGCGTATATAAACCGGGGCGAGTTACCAGATGATGAAACTTTGGCCAGACAGATAACCCGGCGGTCCAAGTCCATGACTGTAATCAATGGAGAGTTACATCATTGCAGTGTGACAGGGGCGTTTCAACGCTGTGTGTCTCCTAAGGAAGGCCGTGAAATTTTGCGTGAGATCCACGATGGAGATTGTGGACACCACGCCGGTTCAAAATCTTTGGTGGCCAAGGCGTTTCGTCACGGTTTCTATTGGCTGACAGCTCATGCTGATGCCGAGGACTTGGTTAAAAGATGTGATGGCTGTCGGAAATTCTCACGGCGTGCCCATGTACCAGCTCAAGAATTGAGGATGATTCCAATCACCTGGCCGTTTGCAACTTGGGGGCTGGATATGGTTGGTCCTTTCAAGAGGTCCAAGGACAAGAAGACCCACCTTTTGGTGGCGGTTGATAAGTTCACAAAGTGGGTGGAGGCAGAGCCAGTTAGTAAGTGTGACGCAGCCACGGCAGTTCAATTCATCAAAAAGGTGATCTTCCGGTTTGGCTTTCCACACAGCATTGTAACAGACAATGGTACCAATCTGTCAAATGGTGCCATGAAGGAGTTCTGTCAACGTGAGCACATCCGGCTTGACGTGTCATCAGTGGCTCACCCCCAGTCCAATGGTCAAGCGGAGAGGGCCAATCAAGAGATCTTGAGAGGCATCAAACCCCGGCTTATGGTTCCTTTGCAACGGACGCCGGGTTGTTGGGTTGAGGAGTTACCTTCAGTCTTATGGAGCATCAATACCACACCCAACAGATCGACAGGCTACACGCCGTTCTTCATGGTTCATGGAGCGAAAGCGGTTCTTCCTCGTGACATACGTCATGACTCGCCTCGTGTAGCGGCATATGTTGAAGCGGATAACGAGAAGGCACGGCAGGAACTCTTGACCTGTTAGATGAGGAGCGTGACATGGCGGCAGCCCGTTCGGCGATTTATCAGCAAGATGTGCGTCGTTATCATAGCCGCCGGGTTAGAACCAGAACCTTTCAAGAAGGAGATTTGGTGCTTCGACTCATCCAAGATTAGACAGATATGCACAAGCTATCCCCCCCTTGGGAAGGACCTTCTGTGGTCAGCAAGAATCTGCGCAACAGGTCATACTACCTCATCAATGTTCGAGAACGCAAAGACTCACGTAAATCGGAGGAGGAGACCAACCGGCCGTGGAATATTGCTCATCTTTGGCCCTACTATACTTGAGCTGCAGGCTCTGCTCATGTACATATTATGACATTGTATATATGATGATCAATATAATAAACCGGAACCACAGCTAAAGCGGGGTATCTGTTGTTTTCTTACATCATATGTGGTTACATGGAGCTTACAAAGCGGCGTCCGGTTTACCCCTTGATTCAGCTTTTCAAAGCTTGATATCAGATCACTTGGGGTCTTGGTCGTATTCGAACCATAGCTACACCTCTTGATCGGCGTAATGCCACAGCATCACTTGGTGGCTTGGTCGTATCCGAACCATAGCCACGCCTCTTGATCAGCGTAATGCCACAGCATCACTTGGGAGCATGCTCGAACCCGAACCATGACTACGCCTCTTGATCGGTGTAAAGCCACAGAATCACTTGGGGGCTTGGTCGTATCCGAACCATAGCCATGCCTCTTGATCGGCGTAATGCCACAGCATCACTTGGGAGCATGGTCGAACCCGAACCATGACTACGCCTCTTGATCGGCGTAAAGCCATAGAATCACTTGGGGGACTTGGTCGAACCCGAACCATAGCAATGCCTTTTGACTGGCGTAATGCCACAACATCACTTGGGGGCTTGGTCGAACCCGAACCATAGCAACACCTCTTGATCAAAATTGGGGCCTGGCAGCCCGTGAAAAGCCTCGACTACAATGGTTTTATTTGCTTTTTGCTAAGTTTCTTTTTCTTTTGCTAAGATTTGTGATGTTTTCAAACCGGTGTTTATCAACCCGGTTGGGCTGTCAACTACAAGTTGTCGGTACTTGACCAAGTTATAATCCGGAGACTATCAGCCCGGTCTGGTTTTGACTCATAGTCACCAGTATGGAATAAGCCGGTGTTTATCACAACCCGGAACGGTTTTGTTGTAAAGCCGGCATTATATAACAGGAGATACTTTTACTCTGGATTAAGGTTATTACCTTCATTACAAGGTTGGTCAGCCAACACTATGCCTAAAGGTCGCAGGTATCATATATTTCCATATTTGGTTATCTTTTACAACCTTGGTTATCAAACTTGGTCATATAGGTAGTTGGGTATCATGACCCACCTGGTGGTAAACCGCCAGGGCGCTTTAAGATTTTTATCTGCAGGAACAACTGGAATAAATAGCTATGGATTATGAACGCCATATCTCAAGCATGGCGGATTAACACGCATCAGTTGCAGATAAATATGCACGGAGGCATAATGGACCAAGTGTTTTAACTAGCCTATTACAAGGCTTTTCACTGCCTAAAGGAATAATTGTTTCTCAATAAACATTGCAGTATGGAAGATTAAACCAGCACCCGGGTTATGATCACTGAGCAGCTTGACCTGACGGTTGTGGGTCATCTTGCACCGATTCACCTTCTTCATCCCTACCCAGCGGCTGGAAGCCAACAGTTGTCCAGTCAATCCCAGTTAAAGCTTGGAACACAACTTCGTCGCTTATAAGGTTGGACGGTTCAATATCAGGGGCATAAGTGTGCTTACGGATTGGAGGGATCAGGTTTTGAGCCTCAGGAGCTGGTGCAGCAACCTGCTTGTTATTGATATCATAACTCGCCTGATAATGTGCAAGATCAGCCTCTTCAGCAAGTTGACAAGCCAGTGGATGTACTTCCCGATTTATGGCGCGGAGATCTTCAATGCAAAATTCTGATCCGTCTTCTTTCAAGCTTGGGTAGCCTTTAGCCACGTCCGTCGGGTCAAGATCAGGCACCCATGCTTTTTCCCGGGTTAGCGCGGTCAGAGCGCCAGCCCTTGCAGCAGACCTCTTCAGCTCTTCTACCGGGGCAGGCAGCATAGATAGCCTGTCTAAGGTATCTTTGATCAACGTCGGGGGCGGCTTATTGTGAGAAGCGGTGCAGATAATGCGTTGAGCGCCGGTATACAGTTGTTCTATCAGCGTATAGGCAGCCTTCAGCTTCTTCTGCACATCAGAGCTCAGATGGCTAGTGCGAGTTCCTGTATCATTACAAACATCAGTAAACCGGCAACGCATGGGAGGATATGTTGAAAGCATAAAGGAAGGATGCTTACCAAACACAACAACGGTCATAGCATGCACTTGCCGCTTTACATCAGTCAGCTCGTCAACCACCGGTTTAAGAGCGGCTTCTGCGTTTTCAGCCCTTTTTATCAAAGCGGCTTTTTCAGTCTCCCAATCCGCCCGCTCTTTGTTGAAACCCTCTTTCAGTTTCTCCATAGCGCCTAGAGTGCGGGTCAACTCTTCCTTCGCTTTGGAGGCTTCACCTTGCTGGGTTTTGATGTTCTCTTACAGATCAGCGGTTTGGCGTTCCTTCTTGTTCAGCTCTGCCTGTAAAGGGACAGATGTATCATGAGTTGACATTACATATTTGAAGTACCAAGCCCATAACAAGTTATGCCCTTGATACTTGGGGGCTAATGCATATTTGTTCTTGATCAGAAATTTCTACAAGTCCTAAGCACAATACAAGTATTAATCTTGGCACTTGGGGGCTAATGTGTATTGGCTCAAAAAGCTGTTGGTATGGGTGTTCTTCCACAGTCCTGGTTCATCTTTATAAAGTTAAACCGGCCCTTGGGGGCTATACCGGTGAAAGAGCAGTATGGCAAATTTCAAAGAAACCGGTTCATCTTAACGAGGTAATCCGATTATGCAAAGATAAGGTATGGCAAAAGTCCCGGTTTAGATCGGTATCATAAACCGTCACTTGGGGGCTACTAGGAATTGATGAACTGCAATTGGACAAAGGAGAAAAACAGTAGTTACCTCATATCGCCCCTTCATCAAGTTTACCAAACTAGCTTCATGGTCACGGCTGGTATAGAGACGGTTCAAGAAGCCAGAGTGAATATCTTGAACATTGAGGTGGGTGAAGCTTGATAAATCGACATTCCATTTGCCTTTGCCGATAGCAGAGAGATCATCCTTGGTAGTATGCTTTGACAAAGCTACAGGGTTGCCTGGAGTGGAGTGGCCAGTACCATTAATCATAACGTCATCATCTTGTTCATCAGCAGCTCTTGCCGGAGTTGGCAGTTTATCAGTGTGCTTCACTGGACTGACCGGTTTGTCACCAGTTCGGACAGGGCTGGCTGGCCGGTCTGCATGACTTGTAGTATCAACTTGCACTTGTTCAGCAAGGAAATCATGGTCTTGATGCGGCGGATCGTGAAGCATGGCGTCAGCATCATTTTCTTCCAGATCTGGAGTTGTTTCCGGTTCAGCAGCTACATTGAAGCCAGTTTGTGCAACTGAGCTTTCTTGCTGGGTCTTGGCTTGGTGCTGAGAAAAGATAGACATAAGGATCAGTACAGTATATAAAACACATCAAAAGTAAAGACATGTGCATAACTCACCCAGGAACTGTTTTGAGGGGTGGAGGCTATGTGGCCGATGACTCGCCAGAGGATGAGTGAGAAGTACCCTGATAATTTGAATCATACGGGTTAAGAGGCTCGCGAAAACAACCTGCTTTTGAGCATGAAGTATCAATGGAATAAGCGACCTCTGATCGGTGTTTCCGTACCGGACTATTCGGTAAACCGGCGGAGGTAACTACCTGGCCGTTGTGCCGGGTTGTACGGCGAGCCTCGTGCTGCTGCGTCTTCAAAAGAAAGTTTGGCTCCAAATAAGCAAGAGGGTGAGAAAATTTTACTTTCTGGTTTGCTTGACGGATTTTTTATGTTGGCAGAGGATCTGAATCGGAGGAAAGAATGGTTACCTCTACGTCCTCACCATGACTGCCTTCAGCGTCGTCCTGATAATAATCATTGTCAATGAGATGTACGAAAAATGAACCAAGAGAGTCAAGTTCTACCTCTAGTTCTGGATTACCCACATCATCATCGGCTGGTGGATCGGAGGATGCAGTAGTCTTTCTCTTGGCAGGTTTTTTAATAACCTTGGTCTTTGGACGAACTGGCTTGACCGGTTTGTCTTGCGGCTTCGCCGGTTTGTCTTGTGACGGTTTCTTGTTCCAGAACGGATTGTCACCATGTCAGAAAATAATCACAATTTCAGAGAATATTTGGACAGAAGCAATATCAGATAAAAAGATTATATGATTCTTACAGCTGGCGGGTTGTTGAAGGTGCAGAAAGGGAGTAGTCCGGTTTGGGCACAGACAGCCTCCAGTTCGTGCAGTATCTTTTTTTACAGCTTCAGTGACATCTGCATCTGTGAGCTGAATATCAATATGCCGCTGAGCATCCTTCAAACTCCCCGTATATTCACACATCAAACCGGGGCGCCGGCTTAAGGGCAGAATGCTCCAGCTTATCCAGCAACAAGCAAGATCAACTCCTATCAAACCGTTCGCCATGAAGGCTCTAAGCTTTGATAGTTGGGGAGCATAGTTGGCCCGTTCTCTTGCTGTCAACCTCTGAGGAAATGGGTGTGTGTTGCTCAGGCGTTCAAGGCGGTAACCCGGCAGGGGGTTTTCGTCAAATGGAGAGGTATCCATGTAGTAAAACCAAGTTTGTTTCCACTCTTTGGGGTGACTGTGGAGTTTGGGATGGGGGAAGGTGACTTCTTTCCTCTTCTGAACCGCCATCCCGCCCAGTTCCGTATTGGGTCCATCTGAGAACTCGGTGCGACGGTTTAAATGAAAGAAATCCCTAAACAATTCGACTATAGGTTCGTCTTGCAGATAAGCTTCAGAGAATACTTGGAAGTGGCAGATGTCGGTAACAGAGTTGGGACCGATATCTTGAGGGCGCAGCTGAAAATTGGCTAGCACATCTCGGAAATTTTTTGAACCGGGAGGGCTAAAACCTCGTCCGAGATGATCAGCAAACACGACTACTTCTCCATCCTTGGGTGTAGGAGGATTTTCCGGGCCAGGGACCCTCCAGTGGATGACATCTTTCTTGGCTAAAGCGCCCGTTTTAACAAGGTTGTTTAGTTGCTCCTCGGTTACTCGAGAGGGAGCCCAATTGCACTCATAGACTTGTTTAGCCATGACAAGGAAAATCTGAAACATGAGTATTACCGGTTTAAGATTTAAAGTGGACAACTATACAGCGGTATGAGGATACTAGCATATTGGTAAACCGGAGACTGGCAATGGAACGGTATAATGCATTGGCGGTTCAACAGGGGACTACTGGTATCTACCGGGTCATCATTTTTCTGTGAAGTTAAACCGGCCAATCTGGTATTCAAAGTGTGTAAGAGAAGGAAGAAACAAGTTTCACATCTTGCTATGGTAATTTCAGATCTACCGCGCGTAGGAAAAACAAAATATATTCTCACCTAAATTCTAGTGTACTGAAGGTTCACCAAGATGAGATGAGTCGGATATCAAACAGGTGCTAAAACTGCTAAAGCGCGAGATCTATGTGGTTTAAACTACTACCGCACGAGACCTATGTGGTTTTTGATCTAGCCCATAGATATAAATAAGGGAAAAGAAGGGCGGCGACGAACACCGATGAACGACAGAAACCCTAAGTGCAGATCTATTGTAAGAGAAAGGGGAGACTTACGGATGCTGTTGAGCAGCGGCGGCGCGCGGAGGAGCTCTGGTACGTTCAGGTTGATGCAGCGGCCAAGGTTGGTGCAGCAGTCGAAGGTTGACGGCGGCGGCTGAGGTTGAAGGTTCGGGCGTCGCGAGGATGAAGATGAAGCGAAGAGGCACGAGGGGGAAACTGGAAAGACCCCTGGCCCTATTTATAAGGAGATAAACGACAGATGCAAAAATCGAGGAGCCGGACTTTTGGATATGAGACGATGTTGTCGCCTCGATTGCCGGAGGCTCGTTAATGACAGGTGACATCACGGCGGTTTACCAAGATCCTAGAAGATGATGTCATGGCGATTTACAAGATTGTGTGACGATGTTGAAGAAGAAATTTTCTCAAGTATTGAGGATTGACATGAACCAGTTCAAATCAATCTGGGGCCTAATGTTGGGGATATTACCACCGGGCGTAAACCGGCCAGGAGAGGCCGGGTTAACTTCATAAGTAGTTCATCTGTATCTGAAGCCCATGAAGACAGACGGTGACGCTTCATGGAGGCCAGGGCCCAAAGCCGGTTTAAGGCATGTAGACACAAACCGGCATTGAGATGTAAATTTGTGTTGTAAGATATGCGTAGCAGAGACCGAGCCGGACACGATTATGAGCCGGCCTTGGAGTCTGTAAACCGACGGGCGTCAACCCGTGTATATAAGGGGACGACCCGGCGGCGGTTGAAGGAGAACAGACAACAACTCGAGACTCAGGCAAAGCGTATTCACTCCTTGGTCACCGAAACCCCATCAATTCCATCAGAGCTAGACGTAGGCTTTTACCTTCATCGAAGGGGCTGAACTAGTATAAAACTCTCTTGCGTCCCTTGTCCGCTTTAACCCCTTCAAGCTAACCCGTAGCGATGGCTCCATGACTAAGTCCTTTCTCTAGGACATCTGCCGTGACAAAACCACGACACGTAGGGTCCGCACGCTTAACGTTCGGTGACGATCGGTATTATGAGCTTATGTGTTTTGATGTACCGAAGGTAGTTCGGAGTCCCGGATATGATCACGGACAAGACGAGGAGTCTCGAAATGGTCGAGACATAAAGATCGATATATTGGATGACTATGTTTGGACATCGGAATGGTTCTGGGTGAGTTCGGGCATTTACCGGACTACCGGGAGGTTACCGGAACCCCCCTGGAAGTATATGGGCCTTATTGGGCCATAGTGGGAGAGAGGAGAAGGGAGCCTAGGAGGGGGGGCCCCAAGCTCAATCCAAATTGGGTGTGCGGCCGGCCCCCCTGTCCTTCCTCCTTCCTCCCCCTTCCTTCCTCTCCTAGTCCAACTAGGGAAGGGGGGAATCCTACTCCCGGTGGGAGTAGGACTCCACGAGGGCGCGCCATAGAGGGCCGACCCTCCCCCATCCTCCACTCCTTTATATACAGGGGAGGGGGCACCCCATAGACACACAAGTTGACATTGTCTTAGCCGTGTGCGGTGCCCCCCTACACCATAATTCACCTCGGTCATATCGTTGTAGTGCTTAGGCGAAGCCCTGCGCCGGTAACTTCATCATCATCGTCATCACACCGTCGTGCTGACGAAGCTCTCCCTAGACACTCAGCTGGATCGAGAGTTCGTGGGACGTCACCGAGCTGAACGTGTGCAGATCGCGGAGGTGCCGTACTTTCGGTACTAGGATCGGTCGGATCGTGAAGACGTACGACTACATCAACCGCGTTGTCATAACGCTTCCGCTTTCGGACTACGAGGGTATGTAGAAAACACTCTCCCCTCTCGTTGCTGTGCATCACCTAGATGTATCTTGCGTGTGCGTAGGATTTTTTTTGAAATTACAGCGTTCCCCAACAGTGGCATCCGAGCCAGGTCTATGCGTAGATGTTATATGCACGAGTAGAACACAAAGAGTTGTGGGCGATAATAGTCATACTGCTTACCAACATGTCATACTTTGATTCGGCGGTATTGATGGATGAAGCGGCCCGGACCGACATTACGCGTACGCTTACGCGAGACTGGTTCTACCGACGTGCTTTGCACACAGGTGGCTGGCGGGTGTCAGTTTCTCAAACTTTAGTTGAATCGAGTGTGGCTACGCCGGGTCCTTGTTGAAGGTTAAATAACAGACTTGATGAAAAATTGTTGTGGTTTTGATGCGTAGGTAAGAACAGTTCTTGCTCAGCCCGCAGCCATGTAAGAACTTGCAACAATAAAGTAGAGGACGTCTAACTTGTTTTTGCAGGGCATGTTGTGATGTGATATGGTCAAGACATGATGCTAAATTTTATTGTATGAGATGATCATGTTTTGTAACAGAGTTATCGGCAACTGGCAGGAGCCATATGGTTGTCCCTTTATTGTATGAAATGCAATCGCCATGTAATTGCTTTACTTTATCACTAAGCGGTAGCGATAGTCGTAGAAGCAATAGTTGGCGAGACGACAACGATGCTTCGATGGAGATCACGGTGTCAAGCCGGAGATGATGGTGATCATGACGGTGCTTTGGAGATGGAGATCAAAGGCACAAGATGATGATGGCCATATCATATCACTTATATTGATTGGATATGATGTTTATCCTTTATGCATCTTATTTTGCTTAGTTCGGCGGTAGCATTATAAGATGATCTCTCACTAAATTTCAAGGTACAAGTGTTCTCCCTGAGTATGCACCGTTGCGAAAGTTCGTCGTGCCGAGACACCACGTGATGATCGGGTGTGATAAGCTCTACGTTCACATACAACGGGTGCAAGCCAGTTTTGCACACACAGAATACTCTGGTTAAACTTGACGAGCCTAGCATATGTAGATATGGCCTCGGAACACTGAGACCGAAAGGTCGAGTGTGAATCATATAGTAGATATGATCAACATAGTGATGTTCACCATTGAAAACTACTCCATCTCACGTGATGATCGGACATGGTTTAGTTGATTTGGATCACGTGTTCACTTAGATGATTAGAGAGATGTATATCTAAGTGGGAGTTCTTAGTAATATGATTAATTGAACTTTAATTTATCATGAACTTAGTACCTGATAGTATTTTGCATGTCTATGTTGTTGTAGATAGATGGCCCGTGCTGTTGTTCCGTTGAATTTTAATGCGTTCGTAGAGAAAGCTAAGTTGAAAGATGATGGTAGCAACTACACGGACCGGATCCGTAACTTGAGGATTATCCTCATTGCTGCACAGAAGAATTACGTCCTGGAAGCACCGCTAGGTGCCAAACCCGCTTCAGGAGCAATGCGAGATGTTATGAAGGTCTGGCAGAGCAAAGCTGATGACTACTCGATAGTTCAGTTTGCCATGCTTTACGGCTTAGAACCGGGACTTCAACGACGTTTTGAACGTCATGGAGCATATGAGATGTTCCAGGAGTTGAAGTTAATATTTCAAGCAAATGCCCGGATTGAGAGATATGAAGTCTCTAATAAATTCTACAGCTGCAAAATGGAGGAGAATAGTTCTGTCAGTGAGCATATACTCAAAATGTCTAGGTATAACATTCACTTGATTCAACTAGGAGGTAATCTTCCTGATGATAGTGTCATTGACAGAATTCTTCAATCACTGCCACCAAGCTACAAGAGCTTCGTGATGAACCATAATATGCAAGGGATGGATAAGACAATTCCCGAGCTCTTCGCAATGCTAAAGGCTGCGGAGGTAGAAATCAAGACAGAGCATCAAGTGTTGATGGTCAACAAGACCACCAGTTTCGAGAAAAAGGGTAAAGGGAAGAAGGGGAACTTAGAGAAGAATGTCAAGCAAGTTGCTGCTCAAGTGAAGAAGCCCAAGTCTGGACCTAAGCCTGAGACCGAGTGCTTCTACTGCAAAGGGACTGGTCACTGGAAGCGGAACTGCCCCAAGTATTTGGCAGATAAGAAGGATGGCAAGGTGAACAAAGGTATATGTGCTATACATGTTATTGATGTGTACCTTACTAATGCTCGCAGTAGTGCCTGGGTATTTGATACTGGTTCTGTTGCCAATATTTGTAACTCGAAATAGGGAATATGGATTAAGCGAAGATTGGCTAAGGACGAGGTGACGATGCGCGTGGGAAATGGTTCCAAAGTCGATCTGATCTCCGTCGGCACGCAACCTCTACATCTACCTTCGGGATTAGTTTTAGACATGAATAATTGTTATTTGGTGCCAGCGTTAAGCATGAACATTATATCTGGATCTTGTTTGATGCGAGACGGTTATTCATTAAAATCAGAAAATAATGGTTGTTCTATTTGAGTAATATCTTTTATGGTCATGCACCCTTGAAGAGTGGTCTATTTTTGTTGAATCTCGATAGTAGTGATACACATATTCATAATATTGAAGCCAAAAGATGCAGAGTTGATAATGATAGTGCAACTTATTTGTGGCACTGCCGTTTAGGTCATATTGGTGTAAAGCACATGAAGAAACTCCATTCTGATGGACTTTTGGAATCACTTGATTATGAATCACTTGGTACATGGGAACCATGCCTCATGGGCAAGATGACTAAAACTCCATTCTCCGGATCAATGGAGCGAGCAACTGATTTGTTTGAAATCATACATACTGATGTATGTGGTCCGATGAATATTGAGGCTCGCAGCGGGTATTGTTATTTTCTCACCTTCACAGATGATTTGAGCAGATACGGGTATATCTACTTAATGAAACATAAGTCTGAAACATTTGAAAAGTTCAAAGAATTTCATAGTGAAGTTGTTGGGGAATTTACCACTGGGCGTAAACCGGCCAGGAGAGGCCGGGTTAACTTCATAAGTAGTTCATCTGTATCTGAAGCCTAGGAAGACAGACGGTGACGCTTCATGGAGGCCCAGGGCCCAAAGCCGGTTTAAGGCATGTAGACACAAACCGGCATTGAGATGTAAACTTGTGTTGTAAGATGTGCGTAGCAGAGACCAAGCCGGACACGATTATGAGCCGGCCTCGGAGTCTGTAAACCGATGGGCGTCAACCCACGTATATAAGGGGACGACCCGGCGGCGGTTCAGGGACAGCAGACAACAACTCAAGACTCGGGCAAAGCGTATTCGCTCCCTGGTCATCGAAACCCCATCAATTCCATCACAACTAGACGTAGGCTTTTACCTTCATCGAAGCGGCCAAACTAGTATAAAACTCTCTTGCGTCCCTTGTCCACTTTAACCCCTTCGAGCTAAGCCGTAGCGATGGCTCCACGACTAAGTCCTTTCTCTAGGAGATCTGCCATGACAAAACCACGACAGTTGGCGCCACCGTGGGGCTATCGCACGATGGTTTCAAGTTCTTGGAGGGCAGCTTCGAAGGACTCAAGGGTTACGCTGTGGGCCGCATGACCAAGAGTCGTTGCGGCAAGCTCTACATCGACGATGCAGGCTGGGGCCCCGAGGCCGGCTCAATCGAGTACGGGTACCGGGTCCCCTTTGGTGGCATACACGTTTTCATTGGAAGATCGGTGAACCGGGCCCTGAGCCGGACATCTGCACCGACCTCGTCGAAACGGCTCAGCGTGCGAGATCTTGCCCGGGTCAAGCCTGTCATGAAGCGTGCCTTCGTGGGAGTTATCCATGGAGGTGATCTGACGATAGATCATAATCTGGTGGTGAGACTGTCGTTTATTCCGGCGACGAGTCATCGACTGGAGAGACCGAGTCGTTATATCAGTTACAAGATGGCCGGATTGGGGGCTGTTCCGATGGCGACAGTATTCCGGACCCCATTGATCTACCAAACCGGGTGGCGATATTCATGGCCGGCACGCAACCAGCGCTCCACTCTTCAACCGCAGCGGCGATGATTTCCGGGGCAGCGGCGGCGGCGGCGGCTAGGGCAGGAGGCCCTGTGCGACCGCCAGCTCAGGTTCTATCTCATTTGTTTGATGTGTTGGCAACGCTGATGGCGGAGGTTAACCTGGCGTTTCAGGATGCACACAATGCGGAAGTCGTGAAAGTGAAAGATCAGATCACCCAGGCAAAAGCCGACTTAGCAGCTGAGGATACCAGGATAGCCGCGGAGCAAGCCGCTTTCGATGCACAAGCTTACCGGATTATGCTGGATCAGAGTGCGTCGAACGAAGTCCTGAAGAGGAGGCACCGATCTCGCCTGCCGCCGGTTTACGACGCTAGAAATCTCTTTAACACCCCAGGGGTAGGAACCAGTAATCCGCCGGTGGTAAACCGGGCAGAGGCACCCGGAGCAGGGGCGCCGGTTCAGCCACATTTGGTGGATCCGCCTCGTCAGAACAACGTTGTGGTACCTCATGTCCCCACACCACCGGGTCATTATTCTAACCCAATGGACAACATTGTCGCTGCCGCTTCACGGCTGGCGGCCATCCCGATCGAAGGCGATTCTCCAGCAGTGGTCGAGACGCGTCGGTTTAAGGAGCTTCTTCAGACAGCCTTGATTCAACAGGAGGCTTATTCATATAGTCGCAGTCGGATTCATTCCGCTCCCCGTCCAAGCCGGAGTTACAGCAGGCATATGGATGAACCGGCAGTGTCAAGCAATGCGCAGAACCGTGATTCGCCCCGTGGCCATAACCCGGCGGGTGGTGCCGATGATCCGCAGGATGTGGTGGACCGGGCTCGGGCACGCAGAGAGGCTGAGTTAGCAGCGCAGCACGAGGCCCGTCAGCTTACTCCGGTTCGTCCAACCACATCGGTGGAACCAGGAGTTACCTCTAGTTCCTTGGGAGTGCCATGTCTTGTCCCGGCGTTGCGCAATGTGTGCCTGCCCAAAGATTTCAAGGGCCCGCGCAAGGTGCCGAATTACACCGCTGATTTATCCCCTGAAACATGGGTTGAAATCTATGAGATGGCCATGGAGATGCTGGACGTGGATGATGCGGCATGTGCGAAGTACTTCACCATGATGCTAGAAGGAACGGCCCGCACTTGGCTAAAGAGTTTACCGGCTAATTCTATCAGGTCATGGGCTGAGTTGAGAGCCCGGTTTGTTCAGAATTTCAAGGATACATGCAAGCAGCCCATGTCAATTGGGGACTTAGCTGCCTGTGTCCAGGAGGAAGGAGAGTCATCAACCCATTGGGTGCGCCGGGTTTCAGAAATTTTGCATTCATCAGACCGCATCAACGCTGACACCGCAATTTTAACATTGGAAGGAAATTGCCGGTTTCAGCCCTTGAAGTTGAAGTTGGGACGGCTCAAACGTCATTGTAATGACATGGGAACCCTCATGGCTGCACTGGTGAAGTATGCCGACTCTGATAGTACCAAGGATCCCGAGTCTGACGATGACAAGACAGGGAAGGGAAGGAAGAGCGGCAACGCCAAGGGGTAGCACCACAACCCGGCGGGTCCTGGAAACGGCGGCAAGCGTAAAGCGTACCACGGTTTAGACTTTGTGGCTAACACTAATTCGCACGACAAGGGCCAGCGGCGTAAGGGTAAACCGCCCCGGCGAAATGGAATGCCGAATCCTAATCCGGACCGTTTGTCGTATCTGTTGAACCAGCCCTGTCCAAAGCATGGGACGAAGGAGGAACCATCTACACACCTCTGGAAAGATTGTTATATCATGCAAGAGTTCAAAAATTCTGACTCTTTCCGGTATGATCATGGATCAGGAGGCGGTTCGGGCTCTGGCTCTCATGGGCCGGGTTATGGCGGAGGAAATTCCGGTTCGGGATTCCATGGCAATCAGGGTGGACACAACAATCAAAGTAATCAAGGTAACCAAGGTGGCTATAATCATCAGGGCAATCAGCAGCAGCAGTCGGGTTACCAGAGCAACCCGAAGCAGTTGAATAGCGGACAGTATCATGTCTTCACCACTAGCTTGGACAAGCGCGATCAGAAGCTTCATAAGAGGATGGTGAATGCCGTTGAACCGGCGGTGCCCCGTTATTTGCGCTGGTCCGAGCAGCCCATTGTGTGGAGTAGAGACGATCATCCACCCCGGGTTGACAATCCGGGTCATCTGGCTCTGGTGGTGGCACCTCAGGTGGGAGGTTATAAGTTCACTAAGGTACTCATGGATGGAGGGAGTAGTATCAATATCCTTTATTATGAAACTTTCCGTCGCATGGGGCTAACAGATAAAAATCTTAAACCGTCCAATACGGTGTTCCATGGTGTGGTGCCTGGTAAGTCGGCATATCCTGTTGGTAAGATAGCTCTGGAGGTGGCTTTTGGAGATGAGCATGACTCGAGATCAGAAACCTTGACCTTTGAAGTGGTGAAAATCAGAAGCCCGTATCATGCCCTATTTGGACGGCCAGCTTATGCTAAGTTTATGGCACGGCCTTGTTATGTCTATCTACAGCTCAAGATGCCGGGTCACAAGGGAACTATAACCGTGCATGGGAGCCGCAAGATTGCCCTGGAATGTGAGGAAGGTGATGCGGCTTATGCTGAGTCGGTTTGTGCAACAGAGGAGTTGAAGTTTTACAAAGACAATGTTGATCCGGCAGATATGACTTCATTGAAGAAACCAACTACGGAGCATGATCCGGCCCTGAAGTTTAAATCGGCTGATGAGACTAAACTTGTTGACTTCGTGCCTGGCGATTCGTCCAAGCAGTTTAGCATCAGCGCTAACTTGGATCCGAAATAGGAAAGCGCGCTCATCGAGTTCATCCGTGAGAATCGGGACATCTTTGCATGGAAGCCTTCTGACATGCCTGGTGTACCGAGAGAACTCGCTGAGCACACCCTCAATGTTGATCCTAAGTATAAACCGGTCAAGCAGTTTCTCCGCCGGTTCAATGAAGAAAGACGCAAAGCTATTGGAGAAGAAGTAGCCAGGCTCTTGGCGGCTGGATTTATCGTTGAAGTATTCCATCCTGAGTGGTTGGCTAATCCGGTGCTGGTCCTCAAGAAGAATGGCACTTGGCGTATGTGTGTGGACTACACAGATCTCAACAAAGCTTGTCCAGCAGATCCTTTTGCCCTCCCCCGTATTGATCAGATTATTGATGCTACGGCGGGTTGTGAGCGGTTAAGTTTTTTGGATGCATATTCTGGTTATCATCAGATCAAGATGGCAGTTAAGGACCAGGAGAAGACGGCCTTCATAACTCCCTTTGGAGCCTTCTGCTATGTGTCCATGCCCTTTGGGCTCAAGAGTGCACAGGCAACTTATCAACGGTGTGTGCAGAATTGTCTTCATAAACAGATCGGCCGCAATGTTCACGCCTATGTGGATGATATTGTGGTGAAATCAAGGAAAAAGGAGACATTGATTGATGACTTGAAGGAAACCTTTGATAACCTGCGGGTTTATAAAATGATGCTTAATCCGGCCAAGTGCGTCTTTGGTGTACCTGCAGGCAAGCTCTTGGGTTTTTTGGTGTCTAACAGGGGCATTGAAGCTAATCCGGAAAAGATCAAGGCCATCACCTCCTTGGCTAAACCAAAGTGTATCAATGATGTTCAACGCCTGGCAGGCCGGATTGCCGCGTTGAGCCGGTTTGTCAGTCGTCTTGGTGAGAAGGCCATTCCTTTGTATCAGATGCTGAAGAAAACGGATAACTTCGTCTGGAGTGACGCCGCTAATGAAGCATTTGAGGACTTAAAGCGGCAGCTAGCTAATCCGCCGATTCTCGCTGCTCCGGTTGATAAAGAACCGTTGCTGCTATATGTGGCAGCTAACGCTCGGGCTGTTAGTGTGGCTATTGTGGTGGAGCGCAAGGAGGCAGGAAAGGAATATCCGGTTCAGCGGCCGGTTTACTATATTAGTGAGGTACTCATTGAATCCAAGCAGAGGTACCCGCATTGGCAAAAATTGGTGTATGGGGTTTTCATGGCAAGCCGGAAGCTTAAGCAGTATTTCCAAGGTCATCCCATCACGGTGGTCAGCTCTGCTCCTTTGGGGGATATAATCCAGAATAGGGAGGCAACTGGTCGAATTGCTAAGTGGGCTATCGAGCTCGGGCCTCACGGGTTGAAATACATACCCCGAACGGCGATCAAATCTCAGGCACTTGTGGATTTCATCAATGATTGGACAGAATTACAAGCGCCAGAAGAGAAGCCGGATCACACTTATTGGACTATTCATTTTGATGGGTCCAGGCAATTGGAGGGCTCGGGGGCTGGAGTCGTGTTAACTTCCCCACGAGGTGATAAGTTTTGTTATGTTCTCCGTTTAATGTTCCCTTGCACTAATAATGCAGCTGAATATGAGGCCTTACTCCATGGTCTACGGATGGCTAAGGAGATGAATCTCAGCCGAGTTAAATGCTTCGGTGACTCGGATCTGGTGGCTCAACAAGTGTCTGGCACTTGGGATTCCAAGGACCCACTAATGGCAGCATATCGTCGTGAGGTGGATATTGTTGCAGGTCACTTCAAAGGTTATCAGGTGGATCATGTGGACCGGCGGAAGAATGAAGCGGCAGACGCTTTAAGCCGCCTGGGTTCCCAACGTAAACCGGTTCCACCTAATGTTTTCCTGGACGTTTTGCATAATCCGTCCGTCAAGCTCCCTGGTGAAGAGGATTTGGCTGTTCCTGATCCGGAGGCTCAGTTGGTGGCAGCTCTACATGTTATCCCGGATTGGACGGTTCCGTATCTGGCGTATATAAACCGGGGCGAGTTACCAGAGGATGAAACTTTGGCCAGACAGATAACCCGGCGGTCCAAGTCCATGACTATTATCAATGGAGAGTTACATCATTGCAGTGTGACAGGGGTGTTTCAACGCTGTGTATCTCCTGAGGAAGGCCGTGAAATTTTGCGTGAGATCCACGAAGGAGATTGTGGGCACCACGCCGGTTCAAAATCTTTGGTGGCCAAGGCGTTTCGTCACGGTTTTTATTGGTTGACAGCTCATGCTGATGCCGAGGACTTGGTTAAAAGATGTGATGGCTGTCAGAAATTCTCACGGCGTGTTCATGTACCAGCTCAAGAATTGAGGATGATTCCAATCACCTGGCCGTTTGCAACTTGGGGGCTGGATATGGTTGGGCCTTTCAAGAGGTCCAAGGACAAGAAGACCCACCTTTCGGTGGCGGTTGATAAGTTCACAAAATGGGTGGAGGCAGAGCCAGTTAGTAAGTGTGATGCAGCCACGGCAGTTCAATTCATCAAAAAGGTGATCTTCCGGTTTGGCTTTCCACACAGCATTATAACAGACAATGGTACCAATCTGTCAAAGGGTGCCATGAAGGAGTTCTGTCAACGTGAGCACATCCGGCTTGACGTGTCATCAGTGGCTCACCCCAGTCCAATGGTCAAGCGGATAGGGCCAATCAAGAGATCTTGAGAGGCATCAAACCCCGGCTTATGGTTCCTTTGCAACGGACGCCGGGTTGTTGGGTTGAGGAGTTACCTTTAGTGTTATGGAGCATCAATACCACACCCAACAGATCGACAGGCTACACGCCGTTCTTCATGGTTTATGGAGCGGAAGCGGTTCTTCCTAGTGACATCCGTCATGACTCGCCTCATGTAGCGGCATATGTTGAAGCGGATAACGAGAAGGCACGGCAGGAAGCTCTTGACCTGTTAGATGAGGAGCGTGACATGGCGGCAGCCCGTTCGGCGATTTATCAGCAAGATCTGCATCGTTATCATAGCCGTCGGGTTAGAACCAGAACCTTTCAAGAAGGAGATTTGGTGCTTCGACTCATCCAGAATCAGAGGGATATGCACAAGCTATCCCCCCTTGGGAAGGGCCTTTTGTGGTCAGCAAGGATTTGCACAATGGGTCGTACTACCTAATCGATATTCGAGAGCGCAAAGACTCACGTAAATCGGAGGAGGAGACCAACCGGCCATGGAATATTGCTCATCTTCGGCCCAACTATACTTGAGCTACAGGCTCTGCTTATGTACATATTATGACATTGTATATATTATGATCAATATAATAAACCGGAACCACAGCTAAAGCGGGGTATCTGTTGTTTTCTTACATCACGTGTGGTTACGTGGAGCTTACAAAGCGGAGTCCGGTTTACCCCTTGATTTAGCTTCTTAAAGCTTGATATCAGATCACTTGGGGGCTTGGTCGTATCCGAACCATAGCTACTCCTCTTGATCGGCGTAATGCCACAACATCACTTGGGAGCATGGTCGAACCCGAACCATGACTACGCCTCTTGATCGGCGTAAAGCCACAGAATCACTTAGGGGCTTGGTCGTATCCGAACCATAGCCACGCCTCTTGATCGTCATAATGCCGCAACATCACTTGGGAGCATGGTCGAACCCTAACCATGACTACGCCTCTTGATCGGCGTAAAGCCACAGAATCACTTGGGGGCTTGGTTGAACCCGAACCATAGCAATGCCTTTTGATCGGCGTAATGCCACAGCATCATTTGGGGGCTTGGTCGAACCCGAACCATAGCAACACCTCTTGATCAAATTTGGGGCCTGGCCGCCCGTGAAAAGCCTCGACTACAACGGTTTTATTTGTCTTTTGCTAAGTTTCTTTTTCTTTTGCTAAAATTTGTGATGTTTTCAAACCAGTATTTTTCAACCCGGTTGGGCTGTCAACTACAAGTTGTCAGTACATGACCAAGTTATAATCCGGAGACTATCAGCCCGGTCTGGTTTTGACTCATAATCACCAGTATGGAATAAGCCGGTGTTTGTCACAACCCGGAACGGTTTTGTTGTAATCCGGCATTATATAATAGGAGATACTTTTACTCCGGATTAAGGTTATTACCTTCATTACAAGGTTGGCCAGCCAACACTATGCCTAAAGGTCGCAGGTATCATATATTTCCATACTTGGTTATCTTTTACAACCTTGGTTATATAACTTGGTCATATATATAGTTGGGTATCATGACCCGCCCAGTGGTAAACCGCCAGGGTGCTTTAAGCTTTTTTATCTGCATGAACAATTGGAATAAATAGCTATGGATTATGAACATCATATCGCAAAGCATGGCGGATTAACACGCATCAGTTGAAGATAAATATGCACGAAGGCATAACAGAACAAGTGTTTTAACTAGCCTATTACAAGGTGTTTCAGTACCCAAAGGAATAATTGTTTCTCAATAAACATTGCAGTATGGAAGGTTAAACCGGCCCCCGGGTTATGATCACTGAGCAGCTTGACCTGACGGCTGCGGGTCATCTTGCACCGGTTCTTCTTCTTCGTCCCTACCTAGTGGCTGGAAGTCAACAGTTGTCCAGTCGATCCCAGTTAAAGCTTGGAACACAGCTTCATCGCTTATAAGGGTGGACGGTTCAATATCAGGGGCATAAGTGTGCTTAAGGATTGGAGGGATCAGGCTTTGAGTTTCAAGAGCTGGTGTAGAACCCGCTTGTTATTGATATCATAACTCGCCTGATAATGTGAAAGATCAGCTTCTTCAGCAAGTTGACAAGCCAGTGGACGTACTTCCCGGTTTATGGCGCGGAGATCTTCAGTGCAAAATTCTGATCTGTCCTCTTTCAAGCTTGGGTAGCCTATAACCACGTCCCGAAAAATCATCGTAACAAGAAAATAAAGTTTCTACGATCTGATCGTGGAGGAGAATATTTGAGTTACGAGTTTGGTCTTCATTTGAAACATTACGGAATAGTTTCACAACTCATGCCACCCGGAACACCACAGCGTAATGGGTGTCTGAACGTCGTAATCGTACTTTACTAGGTATGGTGCGATCTATGATGTCTCTTACTGATTTACCGCTATCGTTTTGGGGTTATACTTTAGAGACGACTGCATTCACGTTAAATAGGGCACCATCTAAATCCATCGAGACAACACCTTATGAACTGTGGTTTGGCAAGAAACCCAAGTTGTCGTTTCTTAAAGTTTGGGGCTGCGTCCTTATGTGAAAAAGCTTCAACCTGATAAGCTCGAACCCAAATCGGAGAAATGTGTCTTCATAGGATACCCAAAGGAGATTGTTGGGTACACCTTCTATCACAGATCCGAAGGCAAGACATTCGTTGCTAAGAATGGATCCTTTCAAGAGAAGGAGTTTCCCTCGAAAGAAGTGAGTGGGAGGAAAGTAGAACTTGATGAGGTAACTGTACCTGCTCCCTTATTGGAAAATAGTTCATCACAGAAATCAGTTCCTTTGACTCCTACACCAATTAGTGAGGAAGCTAATGATGATGATCATATAACTTCAGATCAAGTTACTACTGAACCTCATAGGTCAACCAGAGTAAGATCCACACCAGAGTGGTACCGTAATCCTGTTCTGGAGGTCATGTTACTTGGCCATGACGAACCTACAAACTATGAGGAAGCGATGATGAGCCCAGATTCCGCAAAATGGCTTGAGGCCATGAAATCTGAGATGGGATCGATGTATGAGAACAAAGTGTGGACTTTGGTTGACTTGCCCGTTGATCGGCAAGACATCGAGAATAAATGGATCTTCAGGAAGAAGACTGACGCTGACGGCAATGTTACTGTCTACAAAGCTCGACTTGTTGCGAAAGGTTTTCGACAAGTTCAAGGAGTTGACTACGATGAGACTTTCTCACCCGTAGCGATGCTTAAGTCCGTCCGAATCATGTTAGCAATTGCTACATTTTATGATTATGAAATTTGGCAAATGGATGTAAATACTGCATTCCTGAATGGATATCTAGAAGAAGAGTTGTATATGATGCAACCTGAAGGTTTTATCCATCCAAAGGATGCTAACAAAGTGTGCAAGCTCCAGTGATCCATTTATGGACTGGTGCAAACATCTCGGAGTTGGAATAAACATTTTGATAGTGTGATCAAAGCATATGGTTTTATACAGACTTTCGGAGAAGCCTGTATTTACAAGAAAGTGAGTGGGAGCTCTATAGCATTTCTAATATTATATGTGGATGACATATTGTTGATTGGAAATGATATAGAATTTCTGGATAGCATAAAAGGATACTTGAACAAGAGTTTTTCAATGAAAGACCTCGGTGAAGCTCCTTATATATTGGGCATCAAGATCTATAGAGATAGATCAAGACGCTTAATTGGACTTTCACAAAGCACATACCTTGATAAAGTTTTGAAGAAGTTCAAAATGGATCAAGCAAAGAAAGGGTTCTTGCCTGTGTTACAAGGTGTGAAGTTGAGTCACACTCAATGCCCGACCACTGCAGAAGATAGAGAGAAGATGAAAGTCATTCCCTATGCTTCAGCCATAGGTTCTATCATGTATGCAATGTTGTGTCCAGACCTGATGTGTGCCTTGCTATTAGTTTAGCAGGGAGGTACCAAAGTAATCCAGGAGTGGATCACTGGACAGCGGTCAAGAACATCCTGAAATACCTGAAAAAGGACTAAAGATATGTTTCTCGTTTTTGGAGGTGACAAAGAGCTCGTCGTAAATGGTTACGTCGATGCAAGCTTTGACACTGATCCGGATGACTCTAAGTCACAAACCGGATACGTGTTTATATTGAACGGTGGAGCTGTCAGTTGGTGCAGTTCTAAGCAAAGCGTCGTGGCGGGATCTACGTGTGAAGCAGAGTACATAGCTGCTTCGGAAGCAGCAAATGAAGGATTCTGGATGAAGGAGTTCATATCCGATCTAGGTGTCATACCTAGTGCATCGGGTCTAATAAAAATCTTTTGTGACAATACTGGTGCAATTGCCTTGGCAAAGGAATCCAGATTTCACAAGAGAACCAAGCACATCAAGAGACGCTTCAATTCCATCCGCGATCAAGTCAAGGAGGGAGACATAGAGATTTGCAAGATACATACGGATCTGAATGTTGCAGACCCATTGACTAAGCCTCTCTCACGAGCAAAACATGATCTGCACCAAGACTCCATGGGTTTTAGAATCATTACTGTGTAATCTAGATTATTGACTCTAGTGCAAGTGGGAGACTGAAGGAAATATGCCCTAGAGGCAATAATAAAGTTGTTATTCATATTTCCTTATATCATGACAAATGTTTCTTATTCATGCTAGAATTGTATTAACCGGAAACTTAGAACATGTGTGAATACATAGACAAACAGAGTCTCACTACTATGCCTCTACTTGACTAGCTCGTTGAATCAAAGATGGTTAAGTTTCCTAGCCATAGACATGAGTTGTCATTTGATTAACGGGATCACATCATAAGAGAATGATGCGATTGACTTGACCCATTCCGTTAGCCTATCAGTTGATCGTTTAGTTTATTTGCTATTGCTTTCTTGATGACTTATACATGTTCCTATGACTATGAGATTATGCAACTCCCGAATACCGGAGCAACACTTAGTGTGCTACCAAACGTCACAACGTAACTGGGTGATTATAAAGGTGCTCTACAGGTGTCTCCGATGGTGTTTGTTGAGTTGGCATAGATCGAGATTAGGATTTGTCACTCGATTGTCGGAGAGGTATATCTGGGCCCTCTCGGTAATGCACATCACTATAAGCCTTGCAAGCAATGTGACTAATGAGTTAGTTGCGAGATGATGCATTATGGAACGAGTAAAGAGACTTTCCGGTAACGAGGTTGAACTAGGTATTGATATACCGACGATCGAATCTCGGGCAAGTAACATACTGATGACAAAGGGAACCACGTATGTTGTTATGCGCTTTGACCGATAAAGATCTTCATAGAATATGTGGGAGCCAATATGAACATCCAGGTTCCGCTATTGGTTATTGACCGGAAACGTGTCTCGGTCATGTCTACATAGTTCTTGAACCCTTAGGGTCCGCACGCTTAACGTTCGGTGACGATCAGTATTATGAGTTTATGTATTTTGATGTACCGAAGGTAGTTCGGAGTCCCGGATATGATCACGGACATGAGGAGGAGTCTCGAAATGGTGGAGACATAAAGATCGATATATTGGATGACCATGTTTGTGTAGGAAATATGCCCTAGAGGCAATAATAAATAGGTTATTATTATATTTCCTTGTTCATGATAATCGTTTATTATCCATGCTAGAATTGTATTGATAGGAAACTCAGATACATGTGTGGATACATAGACAACACCATGTCCCTAGTAAGCCTCTAGTTGACTAGCTCGTTGATCAATAGATGGTTACGGTTTCCTGACCATGGACATTGGATGTCGTTGATAACGGGATCACATCATTAGGAGAATGATGTGATGGACAAGACCCAATCCTAAGCCTAGCACAAGATCGTGTAGTTCGTTTGCTCAGAGCTTTTCTAATGTCAAGTATCACTTCCTTAGACCATGAGATTGTGCAACTCCCGGATACCGTAGGAATGCTTTGGGTGTGCCAAACGTCACAACGTAACTGGGTGGCTATAAAGGTGCACTACGGGTATCTCCGAAATTGTCTGTTGGGTTGGCATGAATCGAGACTGGGATTTGTCACTCCGTGTAAACGGAGAGGTATCTCTGGGCCCACTCGGTAGGACATCATCATAATGTGCACAGTGTGACCAAAGAGTTGATCACGGGATGATGTGAGTTACGGAACGAGTAAAGAGACTTGCCGGTAATGAGATTGAACAAGGTATAGGGATACCGACGATCGAATCTCGGGCAAGTAACATACCGTTAGACAAAGGGAATTGCATACGGGATTGATTGAATCCCCGACATCGTGGTTCATCCGATGAGATCATCGTGGAACATGTGGGAGCCAACATGGGTATCCAGATCCCGCTGTTGGTTATTGACCGGAGAACGTCTCGGTCATGTCTGCATGGTTCCCGAACCCGTAGGGTCTACACGCTTAAGGTTCGATGACGCTAGGGTTATAGGGAAAGTATGTATGTGGTTACCGAATGTTGTTCGGAGTCCCGGATGAGATCCCGGACGTCACGAGGAGTTCCGGAATGGTCCGGAGGTAAAGATTTATATATGGGAAGTCCTGTTTTGGTCACCGGAAAAGTTTCGGGTAAAATCGGTAATGTACCGGGACCACCGGGAGGGTCCCGGGGGTCCACCAAGTGGGGCCACCAGCCCCAGAAGGCTGCGTGGGCCAAGTGTGGGAGGGGACCAGCCCCAGGTGGGCTGGTGCGCCCCCCCACCAAGGCCCAAGGCGCATGGGAGAGTGGGAGGGGGCAAACCCTAGGTCAAGATGGGCCTTAGGGCCCATCTAGTGGGGCGCCCCCCTCTCCTCCCCTTGGCCGCCCCCCCTTGATGGGATCTAGGGCTGGCCGCCTCCTCTTGGGGGTGGAAACCCTAAAGGGGGCGCAGCCCCCTTCCCCCCTATATATAGTTGAGGTTTGGGCTGCCCAAAAGACATGAGAACGTCTCCTTTTTGGCGCAGCCCGACCCCTCTTCCTCCTCCTCCTCTCCCGCGGTGCTTGGCGAAGCCCTGCGGGATTGCCACGCTCCTCCACCACCACCATGCCGTCGTGTTGCTGCTGGATGGAGTCTTCCCCAACCTCTCCCTCTCTCCTTGCTGGATCAAGGCATGGGAGACGTCACCGGGCTGCACGTGTGTTGAACGCGGAGGCACCGTTCTTTCGGTGCTTAGATCGGAATCAACCGCGATCTGAATCGCTACGAGTACGACTCCCTCATCCGCGTTCTCGCAACGCTTCCGCATCGCGATCTACAAGGGTATGTAGATTCACTCCCCTTCCCCTCGTTGCTAGATTACTCCATAGATTGATCTTGGTGATGCGTAGAAAATTTTGAATTTCTGCTACGTTCCCCAACAGTGGCATCATGAGCTAGGTCTATGCGTAGTTTCTATGCACGAGTAGAACACAAAGTAGTTGTGGGCGTCGATGTTGTCAATTCTTCTTGCCGCTACTAGTCTTATCTTGTTTCGGCGGCATTGTGGGATGAAGCGGCCCGGACCGACCTTACACGTACGCTTACGTGAGACAGGTTCCACCGACTGACATGCACTAGTTGCATAAGGTGGCTAGCGGGTGTCTGTCTCTCCCACTTTAGTCGAAACGGATTCGATGAAAAGGGTCCTTATGAAGGGTAAATAGAAATTGGCATATCACGTTGTGGTCTTACGTAGGTAAGAAACGTTCTTGCTAGAAACCTATACAAGCCACGTAAAAACTTGCAACAACAATTAGAGGACGTCTAACTTGTTTTTGCAGCATGTGTTATGTGATGTGATATGGCCAGAAGATATGATGAATGATATATGTGATGTATGAGATTGATCATATTCTTGTAATAGGAATCACGACTTGCATGTCGATGAGTATGACAACCGGCAGGAGCCATAGGAGTTGTCTTTATTTTTTGTATGACCTGCGTGTCATTGAATAACGCCATGTAAGTTACTTTACTTTATTGCTAAGCGCGTTAGCCATAGAAGTAGAAGTAACCATTGGCGTGACAACTTCAAGAAGACACAATGATGGAGATCATGATGATGGAGATCATGGTGTCATGCCGGTGACAAGGATGATCATGGTGCCCCGAAGATGGAGATCAAAGGAGCATGATGATATTGGCCATATCATGTCACTATTTGATTGCATGTGATGTTTATCATGTTTTTGCATCTTATTTGCTTAGAACGACGGTAGCAAGTAGGATGATCCCTTATAATAATTTCAAGAAAGTGTTCACCCTAACTGTGCACCGTTGCGAAGGTTCGTCGTTTCGAAGCACCACGTGATGATCGGGTGTGATAGATTCTTACGTTCGAATACAACGGGTGTTGACGAGCCTAGCATGTACAGACATGGCCTCGGAACACACGCAATACACTTAGGTTGACTTGACGAGCCTAGCATGTACAGACATGGCCTCGGAACACAAGAGATCGAAAGATCGAACATGAGTCGTATAGTAGATACGATCAACATGGAGATGTTCACCGATGATGACTAGTCCGTCTCACGTGATGATCGGACACGGCCTAGTTTGACTTGGATCATGTATCACTTAGATGACTAGAGGGATGTCTATCTGAGTGGGAGTTCAATAATCAGATGAACTTCATTATCATGAACATAGTCAAAAAGTCTTTGCAAATTATGTCATATCTTGCGCTTTAGTTCTACTGTTTAAGATATGTTCCTAGAGAAAATTTAGTTGAGAGTTGGTAGTAGCAATTATGCGGACTGGGTCCGTAAACTGAGGATTGTCCTCATTGCTGCACAGAAGGCTTATGTCCTTAATGCACCGCTCGGTGTGCTGAACCTCAGCGTCGTCTGTAGATGTTGCGAAACATCTGACATACACGTTTTTGATGACTACGTGATAGTTTAGTGCGTAATGCTAACGGTTTAGAATTGTGGCACAAGAGACGTTTTTTGAAACGTCGCAGAACATATGAGATGTTCCGAAGACTGAAATTGGGATTTCAGACTAGTGCCCACGTCAAGAGGTATGAGACCTCTGACAAGTTTCTTAAGCCAGCGAACTAAGGGAGAAAAGCTCAATCGTTGAGCATGTGCTCAGATTGTCTGAGTACTACAATCACTTGAATCGAGTGGGAGTTAATCTCCCAGATGAGATAGTGATAGTTCTCCATAGTCACTGCCACCAAGCTAGTAGAGCTTCGTGATGAACTATAACATATCAGGGATAGATATGATGATCCTTGAGCTATTCGCGATGTTTGACACCGCGAAAGTAGAAATCAAGAAGGAGCATCAATTGTTGATGGTTAGTAAAACCACTAGTTTCTAGAAGGGCAAGGGCAAAAGGGATACTTCATGAAACAGCAAGTCATTTGCTGCTCTAGTGAAGAATCCCAAGGTTGAACCCAAACCCGAGACTAAGTGCTTCTGTAATGAGGGGAACGGTCACTGAAGCCGAACTACCCTAGATACTTGGTAGATGAGAAGGCAGACAAGGTCAACAGAAGTATATTGGATATACATTATATGAATGTGTACTTTACTAGTACTCCTAGCAGCACCAGGGTATTAGATACCGGTTCGGTTGCTAAGTGTTAGTAACTGGAAATAAAAGCTGCGGAATAAATGGAGACTAGCTAAAGGTGAGATGACGATATGTGTTGGAAGTGTTTCCAAGGTTGATGTGATCAAGCATCGCATGCTCCCTCTACCATCGAGATTTGGTGTTTGCGTTGAACATGATTGGATTATGTTTATCGCAATACGGTTATTCATTTAAGGAGAATAATGGTTACTCTGTTTATTTGAATAATACCTTCAATGGTCTTGCACCTAAAATGAATCTCGATCGTAGTGATACACATGTTCATGCCAAAAGATATAAGATAGTAATGATAGTACCACACACTTGTGGCACTGCCACTTGAGTCATATTGGTATAGAACGCATGAAGAAGCTCCATGTAGATGGATCTTTGGACTCAGTCGTTTTTGAAAAGATTGAGACATGCGAACCATGTCTATTGGTATATATGCATGAAGAAACTCCATGCAGATGGATCGTTTGGACTCACTTGTTTTTGAATCACTTGAGACATGCAAATCATACCACATGGGCAAGATGACTGAAAGTCCTCGTTTTCAGTAAGATGGAACAAGAGAGCAACTTATTGGAAGTAATACATTTTGATGTATGCAGTCCAATGAGTGCTGAGGCATGCAGTGGATATCATTTTGTTCTTACTTCACAGATGATTTGAGTAGATGATGAGAATATTTACTTGATGAAACACAAGTCTGAATTATTGAAAGGTTCAAGTAATTTCAGAGTGAAGTTGAAGATTGTTGTGACAAGAGGATAAAATGTCTATGATATGATCATAGAGATATCTGAGTTACGAGTTTGGCACACAATTGAGACATTGTGGAAAGTGTTTCACAATTAATACCGCCAGGAACACCATAGTGTGATGGTGTGTCCGAACATCATAACTGCACCCTATTGGATATGGTGCATACCATGATGTTTCTTATCAAATTACCACTATCGTTTATGGGTTAGGCATTAGAGACAACCGCATTCACTTTAAAAGGGGCACCACGCAATTCCGTTGAGACGACACCGTTTAGAGAAACCTAAGTTGTCGTTTTCCTAAAAGTTTGGGGCTGCGATGCTTATGTGAAAAAGTTTCAAGCTGATAAGCTCGAACCCAAAGCGGATAAATACATCTTCATAGAAAACCCAAAACATTTGGGTATACCTCCTATTTCAGATCTGGAAGCAAAAGTAATTGCTTCTAGAAACAGGTCCTTTCTCGAGGAAAAGTTTCTCTCGAAAGAATTGAGTGGGAGGATGGTGGAGACTTGATAAGGTTATTGAACCGTCACTTCAACTAGTGTGTAGCAGGGCACAGGAAGTTGTTCCTGTGGCACCTACACCAATTGAAGTGGAAGCTTATGATAGTGATCATGAAACTTCGGATCAAGTCACTACCAAACCTCGTAGGACGACGAGGATGCGTGCTACTTCAGAGTGGTACGTGATCCTGTCTGAGATATCATGTTGTTGGACAATACTGAACCTACAAGCTATGGAGAAGCGATGGTGGGCCCATATTCCGACAAATGGTTAGAAGCCATAAAATCCGAGAGGATCCATGTATGAAAACAAAGTATAGACTTTGAGAGTACTACTTGATGGTCGTAAGGCTGTTGAGGTAAATGGATCTTTAAGAAGAAGACAGACATGGACGGTAATGTTACCGTCTATGAAGCTCGACTTGTGGCAAAGAGTATTTCCACAAGTTCAAGGAGTTGACTACGATGAGATTTGCTCATCCGTAGCGATGCTTAGGTCCGTCGGAATCATGTTGGCATTAGCTGCGTTTATGAAATCTGGCAGATGGATGTCAAAACAAGTTTCCTTGCCAGTTTTCGTAAGGAAAGGTTGTATGTGATACAATCAGAAAGGTTTTGTCGATCCTAAGGATGCAAAAAGGTATGCTAGCTCCAGCGATCCTTCTAAGGACTGGAGTAAGCATCTCGGAGTTGGAATGTACGCTTTGATGAGATGATCAAAGTTTTTGGGTTTATACAAAGTTTGTTAGAAACTTGTATTTACAATAAAGTGAGTGGGAGCGCTACAACATTTCTGATAAGTATATGTGAATGACATATTGTTGATCCGAAATGATGTAAAATTTCTGGAAAGCATAAAGGGTTGTTTGAAAGGAGTTTTTCAAATGAAGACCTGGATAAAAACTACTTACATATTGGGCATAAAGGTCTATAGAGATAGATCAAGACGCCCGATGATACTTTCAAAGAACGCACACCTTGACATGATTTTGAAAGAGTTCAAAATAGATCAGCAAAGAAGGAGTTCTTGGCTGTGTTACAAGATGTGAGTATTGAGTAAGACTCAAGACCTGACCACAGCAGAAGAGAGAGAAAGGACGAAGGTCGTCCCCTATGCTTTAGACGTAGGCTCTACAGTATGCTATGCTGTGTACCGCACATGAAGTGTGCCTTGCCATGAGTTGGTCAAGGGGTACAATAGTGATCCGGGAATGGATCACATGACAGCGGTCGAACTTATCCTTAGTATCTAGTGGACTAAGGAATTTTCTCGATTATGGAGGTGAAAAGGAGTTCGTCGTAAAGGGTTACGTCGATGCGAACTTTGACACTAATCCGGATAACTCTGAGTAGTAAACCGGATTCGTATAGTAGAGCAATTATTTGAAATGGCTCCAAATAGCGCATGGTAGCATCCACAAGATGACATAGATATTCGTAAAGCACACACGAATCTGAAAGGTTCAGACCCGTTGACTAATAACCTCTCTCACAAGCATAACATGATCAAACCAGAACTCATTGAGTGTTAATCACATAGAGATGTGAACTAGATTGTTGACTCTAGTAAACTCTTGGGTGTTGGTCACATGGTGATGTGACCTGTCAGTGTTAATCACATGGCGATGTGAACTAGATTATTGACTCTAGTGCAAGTGGGAGACTGTTGGAAATATGCCCTAGAGGCAATAATAAATAGGTTATTATTATATTTCCTTGTTCATGATAATCGTTTATTATCCATGCTAGAATTGTATTGATAGGAAACTCAGATACATGTGTGGATACATAGACAACACCATGTCCCTAGTAAGCCTCTAGTTGACTAGCTTGTTGATCAATAGATGGTTACGGTTTCCTGACCATGGACATTGGATGTCGTTGATAACGGGATCACATCATTAGGAGAATGATGTGATGGACAAGACCCAATCCTAAGCCTAGCACAAGATCGTGTAGTTCGTTTGCTCAGAGCTTTTCTAATGTCAAGTATCACTTCCTTAGACCATGAGATTGTGCAACTCCCGGATACCGTAGGAATGCTTTGGGTGTGCCAAACGTCACAACGTAACTGGGTGGCTATAAAGGTGCACTACGGGTATCTCCGAAAGTGTCTGTTGGGTTGGCACGAATCGAGACTGGGATTTGTCACTCCGTGTAAACGGAGAGGTATCTCTGGGCCCACTCGGTAGGACATCATCATAATGTGCACAGTGTGACCAAGGAGTTGATCACGGGATGATGTGAGTTACGGAACGAGTAAAGAGACTTGCCGGTAATGAGATTGAACAAGGTATAGGGATACCGACGATCGAATCTCGGGCAAGTAACATACCGTTAGACAAAGGGAATTGCATACGGGATTGATTGAATCCCCGACATCGTGGTTCATCCGATGAGATCATCGTGGAACATGTGGGAGCCAACATGGGTATCCAGATCCCGCTGTTGGTTATTGACCGGAGAACGTCTCGGTCATGTCTGCATGGTTCCCGAACCCGTAGGGTCTACACGCTTAAGGTTCGATGACGCTAGGGTTATAGGGAAAGTATGTATGTGGTTACCGAATGTTGTTCGGAGTCCCGGATGAGATCCCGGACGTCACGAGGAGTTCCGGAATGGTCCGGAGGTAAAGATTTATATATGGGAAGTCCTGTTTTGGTCACCGGAAAAGTTTCGGGTAAAATCGGTAATGTACCGGGACCACCGGGAGGGTCCCGGGGGTCCACCAAGTGGGGCCACCAGCCCCAGAAGGCTGCGTGGGCCAAGTGTGGGAGGGGACCAGCCCCAGGTGGGCTGGTGCGCCCCCCCACCAAGGCCCAAGGTGCATGGGAGAGTGGGAGGGGGCAAACCCTAGGTCAAGATGGGCCTTAGGGCCCATCTAGTGGGGCGCCCCCCTCTCCTCCCCTTGGCCGCCCCCCCCTTGATGGGATCTAGGGCTGGCCGCCTCCTCTTGGGGGTGGAAACCCTAAAGGGGGCGCAGCCCCCTTCCCCCCTATATATAGTTGAGGTTTGGGCTGCCCAAAAGACATGAGAACGTCTCCTTTTTGGCGCAGCCCGACCCCTCTTCCTCCTCCTCCTCTCCCGCGGTGCTTGGCGAAGCCCTGCGGGATTGCCACGCTCCTCCACCACCACCATGCCGTCGTGTTGCTGCTGGATGGAGTCTTCCCCAACCTCTCCCTCTCTCCTTGCTGGATCAAGGCATGGGAGACGTCACCGGGCTGCACGTGTGTTGAACGCGGAGGCACCGTTCTTTCGGTGCTTAGATCGGAATCAACCGCGATCTGAATCGCTACGAGTACGACTCCCTCATCCGCGTTCTCGCAACGCTTCCGCATCGCGATCTACAAGGGTATGTAGATTCACTCCCCTTCCCCTCGTTGCTAGATTACTCCATAGATTGATCTTGGTGATGCGTAGAAAATTTTGAATTTCTGCTACGTTCCCCAACAGTTTGGACATCGGAATGGTTTCGGGTGAGTTCAGGCATTTACCGGAGTACCGGAAGGTTACCGGAACCCCCGGGGAGTATATGGGCCTTATTGGGCCATAGAGGGAGAGAGGAGAAGGGAGCCTAGGGGTGGCGCGCCCCCCAAGACCAATCCGAATTGGGTGGGGGGCCGGTCCCCCTTTCCTTCCTCCTTCCTCTCCCTTCCTTCTTGTAACGCCCCGGATCCGATGCGCCAAGTGTCCTCCAGTTATTCGCCATCATTGCCATGTCATTTGCTTGCGTGTTGCATTTTGCCATGTCATCATCTGCACTGCATCATCATGTTTTCATAACATGCATCCGGTCCTTTTCCCCGTTGTCCGTTTCGCGATCCGACACTCTCGCGCGCGCCTGTCGCCCCTCTCAGTCCTTGTTTCGTGAGCGGGAGAAAAACGTTCTCGGAACGGGTCGAGATTTGCCGAGTGGCCTTGTACACCACCGGTAGACCACCTGTCATGTTTCGTTCCATTTGGAGGTCGTTTGATGCTCCAACGGTTAACCGGGTAACCGCAAAGTCCTTTTGTGTGTTGCAGCAAAAGCCCCCTCCAAACAGCCCAAAACCCCTCTAAGTCACCTCCATGCTCTCGGTCGTTCGATTACGATCGTGTGGGCGAAAACCGTGCTCCATTTGGACACTCCTAGCTCCCTCTACCTATAAATATGCCCTTCCCCTCCATTTTTTCGCAGTCTAAACCCTAGCCCCCTTCCTCCTCGCGCCGCCGGACGCGTCCACCCCGTCGCCGGACGTGTCCACCGCCGGCAGCCACGTCGCCCGGCCAATCGCGTGCTGCCACGTCATCTCCGCTGCCGCTTCTAGCCAACCGCGCGCTGCCACGTCCCGCCGCCTTCTCCACCGCGCCGCACCACGCGAGGCCCGCCGATCCCATCGCGGGCCCGCGGGGCCCGTTCGCCGCCGCCGTCCGCCCGAGGCGCCCGCGCAGCGCGGCGCCTGTCTGCCTCGCTCCCCAAGCCCTGCTCCAGCCCCGCCGCTGTTCAACCGCGTCGCGCCGCCTGAGCCACCGGAGCGCGCCCGCGCCGCGCCGCGCCTCCTCTCCGCGCTGCCCACGACCCGCATCGCCGGCCGACCTCGTCGTCGCCGAATCCGGGGGCGCCACGCCCGGATCCGCCCGCCCCCGCTCGCCGGCGAACCTCCTCTCGCCGGAGCTCCATGGGGCGTCGCCGCAGCCCTGCCTCTCGCTCCCGATCGGATCAGGAGGAGAGCCGAGGAACCAGCCCGTGGGCCCCGCCCCGCGTACGGCCCGTCTCCAGCCGCGGCCCAGCCCAGCTCCGCCGCCCTGCCCGACTTCCTCTCCAACTGGGCCGAAGCCCACTAGGTGAGCCACGCCCTTGTCGCCTAATCCTCGCCCGAGCGTGACTTAGTTTTAGACGCTCACTCGGTTCTGCGAATTTGACTAAGTCCTGTAATTTTTTGCATTACCTTGCCCTGTTCATCATGCCTTAACTTCGTGCTCGGTGCTTCGATTCACGCATATAATATATCGAAATGTTCATTATCAGATGCTCTTCATTTTGTTCCATTGTGACATGCTTGTTTGAGTGCATATTGATGCCCTAATGATCGTTGCAATAGTGTTATATGCTGTTAACTGCTGTCTGTTATCAGAACTCGGTGATTTGGCTTTTTCATTGCAGTTTGTGTGTGCATCCTATGAGCTTGATGTCTACTTGTGTTTTGAACTACATCATGCCATTTTTACAGTGGTGCTTGTCTTGTATTTTTGTGATCTATGTGGTGCCTAGCACAAGTATGCAAAATAGCCTCCGTGATGTTGCTGATTTCTGTGACTTAGTGATTTCTGCTAAGTCTGAGTCTGTCATATTTTGTTGCCATGAACACCTGCTGCTACAAGTCATTCTGTGCATAATCTGGAGATGTTCACTAAGAATGTTTTGTTATACATGTTATGCTCTATCCATCCATGTCCTTTTTTGCATTTATAGCATGCCGTAGCTTGTTGTGATCTTGCTCTACTTTTGCTATAAAATGTTCCTGCCAGGTTGCTTACATGTTAATCAATTTTGCCATGGTTGTTACTAGTGATCCATGTACCCTATGACTTGCTATTGCCATGCTTAGCTTCATATTTATGCCTTCTTACTGTTGGTTACCTTGTCATGCCATGAAATGCTCTGTGGTGAGTGGTTCAAGCTCACCAACATGCCTACTTATCATTATTTCTGGCATGCTCTGTTTTTCTTCTAAGTCTGAATCTGTTTATGAAACTTGCTATGTTTACCTGGGTGCCATCATATCTTCTGTGCCTTTTGGCTCGTGATCAGTAAGGGACTTTTGTTCTATGAAATTAGTAGATTCATGCCATGCCTTTGTTTGCTATGATATGTTCCTGTAGCATGTTGTTTGATAGCTCTAAACTTTGCAACCTGATGTTATTTCTGTTATGTCCAGCAATTTCTGCTAAGTCGGTGTAACTGCTATTATTTGCAATCTTGCCATGTCCTTTTGAGCATGTTCTATTGGTTTCTGGAGATATCTCAGTGTTCATGTTTTGTTATGCTTTACCTGTACATCATGTCTATGCCTTTTGTTTTCCTGTTGAGGTGCTGTATCATACTGTTTTGTTGCTTGCAAGATGCCTAGTTGCTGTTTTGGACAGATTGTTGCTATATCTTGTTTGGAGTGTATGTGTTGCACCGTTGCTCCGTTTTGAGCATGCTCTATAGGAAACTTACTTAGTTTTGCATGTAGTATCATATCTTGTTGCATCCTTGCTTTGAGGTGTTTGCTTCATGTTTGAATGCATTTTGCATCAATGCCATGTTTAACTTGTTTTGCTCATATCTTCTAGGCCGTAGCTCCGAATCTAATGAACTTTATATGTAACTTGACTAGAATTTCGTGTAGATCATCATGGTGCTTTTTAACTTGCTGTTTAATAACTTCAACTTAATATTTGTTCAGATCTGGACGAATTTCGAAATTTGCATATGAGGACTTACCGGAATTGTTATAGGTTGTTTCCGGCCTCATTTAAACTTGCTTTGATGTGTTGATCTTGTATGCATCATATCTTGCCACGAGTAGCTTATTGTAGCCTTGTCATGCATCATACTTGATTGAGCTTCATGCCTTGTTCATGTGTGGTGTGTTTACCATGTTGTGTGCTTTCGCTCGATAGTTCCCGTTTCGTTGCGATCGTGAGGATTCGTTCGTCTATGCTTGGTTCGTCTTCGTCGCTTCATCTTCTTCATGGACTCGTTCTTCTTCCAAGCGGAATATCAGGCAAGATGACCGTCACCTTGGATCTCATTACTATCATTGCTATGCTAGTTGCTTCGTTCTATCGCTATGCTGCGCTACCTATCACTTGCTCCTCCAGCCTCCCAAATTGCCATGAACCTCTAACCTTTGTTACCCTTCCTAGCAAACCGTTGTTTGGCTATGTTACCGCTTTGCTCAGCCCCTCTTATAGTGTTGCTAGTTGCAGGTGAAGATGAAGATTGCTCCATGTTGGATTATGTTTATGTTGGGATATCACAATATCTCTTATATTATTAATGCATCTATATACTTGGTAAAGGGTGGAAGGCTCGGCCTTATGCCTGGGTTTTGTTCCACTCTTGCCGCCCTAGTTTCCGTCATATCGGTATTATGTTCCTTCATTTTGCGTCCCTTACGCGGTTGGGTGATTTATGGGACTCCCTTGACAGTTCGCTTTGAATAAAACTCGTCCAGCAAGGCCCAACCTTGGTCTTACCATTTGCCTACCACCTATTTCTTTTCCCTAGGGAGTCGTGCTCCCGAGGGTCATCTTTATTTAGCCCCCCCCCGGGCCAGTGCTTCTCTAAGTGTTGGTCCGAACCGAGCCGCCTGCGGGGCCACCTCGGGGAAACTCGAAGTCTGGTTTTACTCGTACCCTGTCTCATCCGGTGTTGCCCTGAGAACGAGATATGTGCAGCTCCTATCGGCATTGTCGGCACATCGGGCGGTCTTGCTGGTCTTGTTTTACCATTGTCAAAATGTCTTGTAACCGGGATTCCGAGACTGATCGGGTCTTCCCGGGAGAAGGAATATCCTTCATTGACCGTGAGAGCTTATAATGGGCTAAGTTGGGACACCCCTGCAGGGTATAAACTTTCGAGAGCCGTGCCCGCGGTTATGTGGCAGATGGGAATTTGTTAATATTCGGGTATAGAGAACTTGACACTTGACCGTAATTAAAACGCATCAACCGCGTGTGTAGCCGTGATGGTCTCTTTTCGGCGGAGTCCGGGAAGTGAACACGGTTTCTGGGTTATGTTTGATGTAAGTAGGAGTTCAGGATCACTTCTTGATCATTACTAGTTTCATGACCGTTCCGTTGCTTCTCTTCTCGCCCTTATTTGTGTAAGTTAGCCACCATACTTGCTTAGCCGCTGCTGCAACCTCACCACTTATCCTTTCCACACCCTTTAAGCTTTGCTAGTATTGATACCCATGGTAATGGGATTGCTGAGTCCTCGTGGCTCACAGATTACTACAACACCAGTTGCAGGTACAGGTTTTGCGATGGTCATGGCGCGAGAGCGATGTTACTTGTTTTGGAGTTCTTCTTTTGCTTCTTCTTCGATCAGGGGATAGGTTCCAGGTCGGCAGCCTGGGCTAGCAGGGTGGACGTCATTGGAGTTTCTGTTTGTGTTTCATCCGTAGTCGGATGTTGATCTTATGTATAATGAATTGATGTATTCTTGCGGCATTTGTATGCCTTGTATGTATCCCCATATATTATGTAATGTTGATGTAATGATATCCACCTTGCAAAAGCGTGTCAATATGCGGTTCTATCCTTGGTGAGACCTTCGAGTCTCTTTAGGATAGTATCGCATATTGGGCGTGACACTTCCTCTCCTAGTCCAACTAGGGAAGGGTGGGGGGATCCTACTCCCAGTGGGAGTAGGACTCCTCTAGGGCATGCCATAGAGGGCCGGCCCTCCCCCCTCCTCCACTCCTTTATATACGGGGGAGGGGGGCACCTCATAGACACACAAGTTGATTGTTTAACCGTGTGCGGTGCCCCCTCCATAGATTTCCACCTCGGTCATATCGTTGTAGTGCTTAGGCGAAGCCCTGCGTCGGTAACTTCATCATCACCGTCATCACGCCGTCATGCTGATGAAACTCTCCCTCGGCCTCAGCTGGATCAAGAGTTCGAGGGACATCACCGTGCTGAACGTGTGCAGATCGCGGAGGTCCCGTGCGTTCGGTACTTGATCGGTTGGATGCGAAGACGTTCGACTACATCAACTGTGTTACTTAACGCTTCCCCTTTCGGTCTACGAGGGTACGTGGACACACTCTCCCGCTCGTTGCTATGCAGCACATAGATAGCTCTTGCGTGATCGTAGGTAAATTTTTTGAAATACTACGTTCCCCAACACATTCGGCATCCGTGCGGTGGCACTAGGAGTGTTTTTTGTTTGCTCCTTTTGTAACTAAATTTTTTATTAGGTTTGCTCTCATTTTGCATGCTTGTACACGTGGGCTATATATGCATCTCTGATGCAGAGGTGGATTATTTTGTGCTTGTATCATATATATACATGCCCCCGTACATACCAAGAATTTATAAAAGTTTTTATGATACGGGAGCTGGTTGATTTGTGTGTGGTGTGAGTAGCAAGTGTGGTGGATGGTACTTGTTGTAGTTGGATGCTTGGATGGATCTTAGGAACGCGGCAATGGCGGCATATATAGCGGTAGAGGACGTGTGTGTAGCGTGTGCTGCTGGGGGGAGTGCGCATGCTGGTCGGCGGCCATTGCCTGGCTTCAGGGAGCGGAAGACTGCCCAGGCCGACGGCCATTGCCGGCCTAGTTGGCAAATATTGTGCGGCGGTGTGCATGGGTGGGTGTGCCGGTGCTGATGGGCTGTGACAGAGGCTGCTTTATATATATAGCTCTACCGGCCACCTGGATTTGATCATAGCGTACACTCCGTACGTACATGCATTGCTTCCTGCATCCAATTCCTTTTCCAAGTAAAATCCTTTGTTCGACGCAATAAAGGTTAAATCCTTTGAATATGTGACGAGGCACGCATAGACGCATTTTTATGAAATGGAGGGAGTATTTATTTGTGTTCCCATTCATGAATGAATGAATAAAAAAGAATAAGTTATTATTTGTGCAAGGAAAATAATTAACTAATTGCATGAACACACACCTCTAACATGTCGCGTCGATCGACATGAATACGGGATTCTACGACTTAAGACATTGTCGATGAAATGTGTTCTTTTTTTCCGGTTAATAATGTTTTTCCTGTTTTCATTGTTAAGAATTATATATTTTGGCATGGACATGAGATTAAGAATTATATTTCGGCATGGAGATAAGATTCAGAAAATGTATCTTCCACTAAAGAAAGTGTTTATAGAGGATGATAGAAGCACACAAGAGTTTAACCCACCACATTTGCATACTAAGAGCATCTCCAGCCGCGCCCCCAACAGCCCCCCCTCCCAGGCGATTGTTTAGCGCCGGCGGGCGAAAATCGGCCCAGTCGCGTCCCCAGGAGTCCTTTTTCGCCGGGTTGGACCGAAATAACAGCCGGCGCACCCGAGCCGAACCCGACACGCTGGGGGGCGTCTGAGGGCGCCGACACAAGCAAAAAGGGGCGTTGGGCCACTCTGTCAGCGAGAGGAGGGCCTTTTCCTGCCATTTCTTCCCGCTCCCCCCAGCTTTCCTCTCATTCTCTCCATTCCTCCCGGCAATCTCCTCCTCCTCCCCTCCCAGCTGGCCGCCATGCCGTCGAAGAAGTACGTGCTACCCCGCACCGCGACGGCTGCGACCGCCGCCGTAGCACAGCCGAAGCAGAGGAAGCCGAGGGTGCCGCCGTCCAAGCCCCCGGGCATGTCCAACGCCGACTGGAGGGCGGAAGTTCAGGGTCGGGAGGCTGTCACCACCGACCGGTGGAACAGGGCCAACGCCAAGTAGGCCCGGGACAGCGCGGCACTCGCGGTTGCGGAGGCGGCGGATCAGGCGGAGCACTCGGCCGAACAAGCCGAGGCGGCTCGCGTGGGGATGATGGATCCACCCGGCGGCCACGCCCAGTACGCTCCCTGGAGCCAGCAAAGTGTCGGTTCTCTGGCCGGCTTCTCGTCGTCACCGCAACCCTGGGGATGCACGCCAACACCGGGCTACGCTGACGGGGATGCGCACGGCGGGTTCAACCCCAACATCACCTTCCCTCATGGTCACCCCGCCCAGCGCACGCCCTCGCCCGCCTTCGCCGGGGTGCAGTACCCTCCATACACCTACTCACCACCGGCCTACGCGTCCTCCCCGACGCCCCCTCTCTGCCGTGGTGCGCTTCCCTTCTCACAATTTTCCACGTCGCAGCTCGACGACACCGACGCGACCGAAGCCGACATGGAGGACATCATTGCGGCAGGCCCCGCCGCGCCGCCGCACCCCCGGGTTCACTACCCAGGACGACACGATGGACCTCAACGGCGACATGGACGGCGGGCTCGAGTACGGCGAGGAAGAGCCGGACGAGGAGGAGGAGGAGGAGGAGCCGGCACCGGCTCCGGCGAGGAAACGCAAGAAGAAGAAGGGGGCGGCCAGGACCGGCGAGCCGCGCATCAAGTGGGCGTCCAAGGAGCAGGAGTGTCTCGCCGAAGCATGGAAAGTCGTCTGCCTCGACCCGATCACCGGCACGAACCAGAGCATCAAGACGTATTAGGAGCGCATCAAGGCCGAGTTCGACGAGCGCAAGCTCGTCGACTCCTACTTCAAAGGCGTCTACATGCAGCGCGGGTCAAAGGCAATGGCGAACCATTGGGGGCTCATCCAATCGGCGTGCAACAAATGGCATGGGATCGTCGAGGAGATCGCGGCTCGCCCGGAGAGCGGCGCCAGCATTGCGGATCAGTTATGGCACGTCGGTCTCCCACTTCTTTTCGCCGTGCGTGCCCGCCAACTATTTGTTCCTCGGCGCAGCTGCTGCGGATGTTTGCCATGTAAATCGCCAGGACAGCAGCGACCAAGACTTCAAGTACCTTCATGTCTTCAAGAGGATCGAGAAGTGGGCGGATGTCTGGCGCACCCTCGCCAAGGCCAAGGAGACCTACAAGCCGGACGCGCCGACGCCGGGCGCGGGCGACGGGCGCCCCGAAGGCAGCAAAGGGGCCAAGAAGGGGAAGCACGCCGACTCGGCTACCGCGCGAGTGCAGGAGTCCGTCGAGCATTGCCTCGCCGACGAACAGGCCCGGGCCGCCCTACGTGAAGAGAAGACCGGGGTGGGGTGGTCGGCGTTGATGACGAACAGCGCTGTCAAGCTCGACCTACTCCGGACCAACGTCGCCGCGAAGAAGAGGAACACCGACCTGGCTTTTCTGATGGGCGGGGCGGACATGCTCCAGAGCAACGACGAGCAGCTCAAGGTGTGGTACCTGGCGGAGCGCGGCCTCATCCTGAACCAGCTGTCGTTGACGGCGCCACCAACTCCCACGCCCACGCCGCCAAGCCCAAGCGATGATGCCTCCATGACGCCCAGCAGCACAGAAGCCGCACCGACGCTGCGCATCACAGAAGTAGCTCCGACACCGCCAAGCCCGCGCACGCTGACTCCGCCGACGCTGGAGGCCAACCCCGCCATTTGATGCGTTGCCCACGCGTCCTTTCTTTTTTTGTACGCCGAACTTTTCATCCGATCGCCGAACTGGGCCACTGATTGCCGGACTGGGCGTTTTTTTGTGAGTGGGAATGAACAAGTTTGATTTTGCCGTGACTTGGGGGGCGGCGCCTGGGGGCGTGGCTGGGAGCTAGGTCGTCCCCAAGGGCAAATCTAGCGCCGGTTCGCCCCCAGGCGGCTCTTTTTCAATGCCCTGGGGGGCCGAATGACTGGAGATGCTCTAAGGGCCTATTCGGTAGTTGGCTAGCTTCCAGGTCCGCTGAATCTGGGCTGGAGCTTGGCTGAACGCTTCTACAAAAAGTTGGAGCAGCCTTTCTCGTGATCCCAGAGAAAACGAAATCGAGAGTTACGGATGCCACCGCCAAGTGACTCAATGGGGTACGTACCGGTTCTCTACTTCTTTCTCCCCTCTCCTCCTGTGTTCGACCGAGCCTAAGGCCACCTTACGTGTTGAACTGTCTGGGCTCCAGCCCGCCCATGTAGCTTGGCCTGCTAGCACGTACGAAAAGCTGGATCAAGCGAGCTGAACAATTTCCATTTATTGCAATCTGTGAAAGAACCTGGCATCGGCAAATAGAAGCGAGATTTGCAGATCCAATGAAGCAGGAGGACACCCCAACATGCCCTAAGATACCTATACACAAAATGAAGTGATATCCAAAGGTTCACAGCCCAAATAGAAGTGGCCATATGGACAAAGGAAAAAGTAACTAAAATACATCCAAGTCAATGGGAATGTCGTTGTCTTCTTCCTTCTGCATCCACCTGCACCGTGCTATGGGTAGAACTTTGTGCCACCTATGGACATCAGGATCACCATTAGAGCCGGGATAACACTCTTGTAGTTGTCGAGAAGTCTCCGATACAAACCAGAAGACACCGATGGTCGCGTTTTGTTAGGAAATCGACACCCCATAGAAGAAAATTCCATAGAGAACCTATAGAACGCCCAAAGTCCGTCAGAGTGTGATTGAGGAACACAAACCTCACATGCCCCCCAACAAGGCCGAGGCTGGCAAACTTCGGCAGTCAGAGCTGAAGTTGGAGAAGCAAGATGTCTTGTTGCCTGCTCTGCAAGATAGCGCCTCCAAGCAAAACCTGCAGAAGGAAAATCTAGATTAGGGGACAGACCACCCCCTCTCCCCCACACCTCCTCGCAACGATGCCAGTAAGCACCACCGGAATGAGGGAGAGGCTAGAATGCAGCGCACTGGGTGAGCCCAGTGGCAGATTTGGCCCAAGGTGGCTGGCTGTGTGGTGTGCAAAAAGATAAATAAGAGGAAACAGGGGCAAAAATTGGGGTGCCTGGGACTTGAACCAAGACCTGCTGGATGTGCCACAAGCATGATTAACAAGTTGAGCTAGACTGGATCCATAATGTTGAATGGCTGTAGATGAAGCAGCCAGAAACTCTGAAAGTCTGAAGGCGCAAAAATTGCACGAAAAAGAATGCGCAGCTGTGGGGATTCGATCTCGGGGCTCCCCTGTAGGATTGCTTGCCCTATACCACTGAGCTCCTGCTATGTTTGCTGCCAAAGGGAAGCTCAGCTCCTTTGAATGATCGGAAGGCCTAGCCTTCTTCTCCAGCGAATATACGGGTGCATCGGAGGCGATGCCGGCGAGCAAACGCAGCGGCAGCTGCTGCTGTGGTGAGCCGGCGGGGGTGCGGAAACAGGAAATGGGTGCTACTGCGTGTGTGCGGGCGTGGAGCAACGGCGGGGCATGTGTGGGTGTGCGCAGCAGGATATAATTGCGGCCATGGCGGCGAAGCACGGCGAGGCAAGCTACGGGGCGCTGCCTCTGTGCAAGGGCGAAGAGGAGCGTGGTGTGCGTGCAAGGACAGGAGCGGTGTGCAGCGGGGCGCACGAGCACAAGCTCGAACTCGAGGGCTTCCATGGCGGAACGACTCGAGGTCTATGTTACATGGTACGAGGATACGGGTACGGGAATACGAATACGGCAATACGAGAAAACAGCATTTTCTGAAAATAGACTTACTGGGGTACCGTGAGTATATGTACAAACGCATAGATAAATCAGCACCAGAAAACAATTTTTTAGAGAATGAGAAAATTGAAGTGTATGAAGTAACCTGATCTTTTTCATTCAGGGTGATCTAAAGAAGTTGCTGCCTTTTCATGTCCCAACTTGTTTATTTACAGCGTGTTTGGTTCGGGGGATTTTCGAGATGGGGAATGGGAGTTGAGGGGTGAGGAGATTAAAAGTCCACTGTTTGATTAGAGGGAATGGGAGTTTAAGTAGGAAGGGGAATGGGAGTTGAGGAAGCCAATTCCCACCTATTTCTTTCCAGGGGGTACCCTGTTAATTTGTGAGCAGAGTTTTATCCCACGCTAATTCCCATCATATACCAAACAAGGGAATGGGAGTAAAAATCAACTTCCCATGACTAATCCCTTCATAAACACCCTTGTGCAAACTCCCATTCCCCTGCCTAAGTGCAAACAGGGTGATTTGGCAAGTGCCAGGTGATGTCGAGAGGAAGGATTCCAGCGACTAGGTTTGTTTATCCATCGAGTTGGCCTTCTCATGGGCTGCAGATCGAGTGGCAACAGGCCCTTACGTATCCCTGGTGCATCTCCTGCGCGTCCTGGACGTATTCTAGTTTTATTTTCTTTATTTCTATTAAAAAAACCTGATACGTAGGGATATGCATATCACACGCGTGTCCGGGCGTATCCCCGTCCTGGTGCAGTATCCTGCACCGATTCGGCACTTTGTGCCGTTTCCCTGCAACGTGGCTCGAGGTCGCGCGGATCAGTGACTACGATGATGGAAACAACGGCGGAAAGAGGTGAGGAGGTGCGGCTGCTCACAGAGGGGGTGTTGATGGAGTCATACAAGGTCGACGAAGGTCGGAGACAGCGGAAGGATGCACTGGTCGTGGGTGTTCATGAAGTAGAGGAGGCAGAGGAAGAAGACGAAGACGTGAACGACGGCGTGGAGGCGATCCAATTCAGCCTGTTGGTAAACATAGCATGCAATTTCAAAAAAATTCCTACGCTTCACGCAAGATCTAGCTAGGAGATGCATAGCAACGAGAGGGGGAGAGTGTCCACGTACCCTCGTAGACCGAAAGCAGAAGCGTTAGTTTAATGCGGTTGATGTAGTCGAACTTCTTTGCGATTCAACCGATCAAGTACCGAACGTACGGCACCTCCGAGTTCAGCACACGTTCAGCTCGATGATATCCCTCGAACTCTTAATCAAGCAAAGTGTCGAGGGAGAGTTTCATCGGCACGATGGCGTGGTAACGGTGATGGTGAAGTGATCCGCGCAGGGCTTCGCCTAAGCACTACGACAATATGACTGGAGGAGTAAACGGTGGAGGGGGGCGCCGCACACGGCTAAGAACAATTGGTGTGTCTTAGAGGCGCCCCCTGCCCCCGTATATAAAGGAGGGAGAGGGGACGAGGCCGGCCTAGGGGCGCCCCAAATAGGAGGAGTCCCACTTGGGCTCCTAGTCCAATCCCCCCTTCCTTTTATCGGAGGGGGAAAGGGGGAAGGAGAGGGAGAGGGAGAAGGAAAGGGGGGCGCCGCCCCCTCCCCTAGTCCATTTCGGACTCCCATGGGGGGGGCACCCCTTGTGGGCTGCCTTGCCTCCCTCCTATGGCCCATATCTTCCACTGCGCAGTTCCGGTAACCCCCCCACTACTAGGGAAAAGCCTAGCAGCAGCACGAGTTTTAGGCCAATCAGTAGCACGGGCAGGAGCGCTACTGGTACGGCGCTATAGCTAAAGGTTAGCAGTAGCGTGCGTTAACCCACGCTATTGCTATATCGACTTAGTAGTAGCACTTTCTCAGAAGAGCACTACTGGTAATTACTAGTAGCGCTTCTCCCTGCCCGCGCTACTACTATTATTTCGTATTTTATTTCTTTTTTATTTCATGTTGTATTCATACATCTTTATACAAGTTTTCATATAAAAGGAATTTAGAGATTTTTTTACATCATAATGAGTTATTACATCACGGGGTGAAAGAACCGTGGACTAGTTTCAAGTGGATGGACATCCACTTGAAACTAATCAGCGGTTCTTTCACCCAATGATATAGTAAATGTCATCATCATCATCATATCATTAACAACTTATCATCATAATACATCATTGTCATATAACACCTCCTCATGATCATCGTTTTCATCAATGAGACATCACATAGCAAATTGGTCACTAGTCATAATCACAACTAGTCCTCATCATGAACTCTAACACATTGTACCACACAATAAACATATTGTACCTCATAGGACCTACTACATTCCCTTAGGACCTACTATATTCTCTAAGGTAAAATAGCAAAAAACAAGATAGCCCCTGACTCTCCATTATGGAGAATGGAGATTATACTGTCTCCAATTCTTGCCTTTCGCTTAATGTTGCTTCCAAGAACCTCCTTACGAATGCCCAAACATTTTTTCCATTCTTTTATTAGCATGTATTCACCGGTTTTAGAAATCCGATATGCACAGGTGAGATCCGTAGGATGACCTGGATGTATGTTCAGAAGTTCAAGGCGACCATTCTGATACATCAGATGAGGCACACAATCCATCGGGATTTTTGTAGCGACTAGACCTCAAACAGTCTGATCTCTGTGCATCAGTGTTATCCCTTGAAGGATTTATAACAGAGTAGCAATCACACACTTATTACATCGAGTGTGTCAAAAGAGAACTTATTACAATAAATATGGCTTAAGGCCATCTAATACGATAACAGCGGAAGGCTTGGAAGATAAAGTGAGTCCATCAACTCCAACGGCATCACTGAGTGAAAGACCACGACCTAAGGCTCCTTACTCGTCGTCTGAAAAGTCTGCAACATGATACGTTGCAGCCCGAAAACGGGTCAGCACATGGAATATGCTGGCAATGTAACACAAGAGTAATGAACAGAATAATGCTATCACTACATGCATATTTGGCTGGTGGAGGCTGTATGGTTAATATGTTTTGTGAAAAGCCAATTTTTCCCTACAACAAAGGAATATATTTTATTTAACTATCATGTTGGTTGTTAAACATTGAGAATGGTAAACCCCATCTCAATCCCAATTAAAAATAATCATTAACCCAATCAAATTATATAATTAAGAGTGATGAGATCCACATGATAATCCAAGAACCAGATACTCAAGATGTCCATAACCGGGGACACGGCTAACCATGATTAGTTTGTACACTCTACAGAGGTTTTTGCACTTTTCCCCACAAGACTCGTTCTCCTCCGTTGGATTTCTCGCACTACATGATGTTTGAGAAACGGATGACCGAGACACAGTCAAGAGGTCCCCTTAACCGATAGATAGCCGGTACACCTACAATCCTCTACATCTGCTAGCCCATCATGGAAAGGTTTCCTACAACTTACTCAACTATGCCAGAGCCCATAATGGCATGTGGCTGCACACAGAAGTTTCTAGCATGAATAATCTTATGATCCCTTTGAGTCTGGGTGGCAGTCCATAGGAGAATCACACGGTACCCCGGGATTTCCAAAAATACAGGCAATCACTGGAATTCCCCAGGTGCCTCAATCCACCCAGATGTGTATTTAAGTTGCCACCTTAAGTTAACCATTATTTAACAATACTCACATCTGTCATGAATACACTCAAACCCAATCCACGTCCAGAAGCATAGCATAGCAATATAAGCGACGTAGAAGTAACTCGCAAAGGTTTGATAATAAACAGGTGAATAGGTACTACCTCAGCTACTTCCCAAATACCCACAATTTAATCAGATCCTAACCATGCAATTGTTTGAGGATTGATCTAATGCAATAAAACTGGGTAGTAAAGAAGTATGATCAAAGTGTTACTTGCCTTGCTGATGATCCGCGAAACCTAGAGACTCATAGTAGCACGCTTCACACTCCGGGTACTCTATCGCAAACAAACAAGCATACAATAAGCAATCAAGCAAGGGCACGGGTAAAACTCAAATAAGAGATCTAACAAGAAAGTTCAACTTAAGAACTCCGGTTTGCAAAAAGAATCAAATCAAACGAAGTAACGGAACTCAATCGGTGAAAGAAACAAGCTTCATTTACTAATCTGGACCAAAGTCAAATTTTACAATGGCAAAAACTTGTTTAAGTTGGTTAAACAGAAAGAGGGTTTCGAGATGAAACTCCAGGCGCTTGAATCGCCTGATTCCGATAAACGATCGAAAAGTTATACTAGAACGAAAATCGGATCAGAAGTCGCGATCGAAAATAATCGCGGAAAATCCGAGAAAAAGAAAAACTGACGAACAGGCTAACGAACGAACGTTCGCTGTCTGCGGCTAAACGGTGAAAACCGTTCGTTAAAATGAACGTACGAGCGGGCGTTCGTTAAATAACTAAACCAAAAAAAACCAAACCGGATCTAAAAAACGAATCTAGGTTGGAAAAAAAACCGTCGGTTCTCTCGCGAAAACCGAGGCGGCGGCGGCTACCTCCGGCGAATGTCCGGCGAGACGGCGGCGACGGCGGGCGGCTCCGGCGAGGCGGCGCGGGGCGGCGGGTGGCGGCACGGGGCGATGGCGAGGCGCGGCGGCGGCGGCGTCGGCGGTGAGGCGACGCGGGGCGGCGGCTGCGTCGGCCGCAAGGTGGCGCGGCGCGCGTCGGCGGCGAGGCGGCGGCGGCGGCGACGGCGGTGGCGAGGCGCGGTTAGGGTTAGGGTTTGGGCTGGCGGCGCTGGTAGGCTTCGGCGGCTCGGGGGTGGCGGCTTATAAAGGCCCCCCGGGCGGAGTCCCGCTCGGGTACGGCCCGGAGTCGGTTTGACATTTTTTTTAAATAATTCCGACGTGCAGGAAGAGAAAGAAAAGAAATACTAAAAGGACTCCAAAAATCTTGAAATAAATTTTCCCCGTCCTCTAGAAAGAGGCCAGACAAGGTGAACATTTATTTGGGCCGAAAATTCAATTTGGAAAAACACATATTTTTCCTAATTCAAATAAAATAGCGATAAAACTCCGATTAAAAATCTTATTTGATTTTAATATTAAATCCCGATATTTCTTTATTTGGAGGAGTCATTTTATCCTCTCCTTTTTTTTATAAAAGAAATATTGGAAGAGAAAATAATTAAAATCGAACGATCCTCTTTTCAAAATTCGAGAAAAAATCGAATATGAAAATAATGAAATCCCCAACTCTCTCCGCGGGTCCTTGAGTTGCGCAGAATTTCTAGGATCAAACCAAAAATGCAATAAAATATGATATGCAATGATGATCTAATGTATAACATTCCAAATTGAAAATTTGGGATGTTACAAACCTACCCCCCCTTAAGATGAATCTCGCCCTCGAGATTCAGGTTGGCTAGAAAATAGGTGTGGGTCATCTTTCCGTAGGTCTTCCTCTCGTTCCCAGGTGGCTTCATCCTCGGTATGGTGACTCCACTGAACTTTGCAGAATTTGATAACTTTGCTGCGTGTGACTCGGCTAGCAAACTCGAGTATCTTGATCGGCTTCTCCTCATAGATCAAATCGCTATCCAACTGTATCGCTTCGAGCAGCACTGTATCTCTCAGAGGAATATCAGCCATCTCTGCGTGGCAATTCTTCAACTGAGAAACGTGGAACACATCATGAACTCCTGACAATCCTTCGGGCAATTCCAACTTGTAAGCAACTTCTCCCATACGTTCCAAAATTTTGTATGGTCCCACAAAACATGGCGCTAATTTTCCCTTAACTCCAAAGCGCTTCACTCCTCGAAGTGGGGATACACGAAGATACACTCTGTCTCCAACTTCGTAAACTGTCTCCTTGAATTAGAATCCGCATAGCTCTTCTGCCTGGACTGGGCTACCTTGAGTCTATCGCGAATCACCTTAACCTTCTCTTCAGACTCTTTAATCAAATCTGGTCCAAACAACTGTCGATCTCCAACCTCGTCCCACAACAATGGTGTTCCGCACCTCCTTCCGTACAGTGCTTCAAAAGGTGCCATCTTCAAACTGGCTTGATAACTGTTGTTATAAGAGAACTCTACATACGGAAAATTATCGTCCCAACTAGATCCATAGTCTAGCGCACAAGCTCTCTACATGTCCTCCAAAATCTGATTGACTCTTTCAGTCTGTCCATCCCTCTACGGGTGAAAAGCTGTACTGAACTCTAGCCTGGTTCCCAAAGTTTCATGCAAATGATTCCAAAACTTTGAAGTAAACTGGGTTCCTCTATCTGATACAATGGTCCTCGGAACTCCATGCAGACATACGATCCTGGTCATGTATATCTTTGCCAACTTAGCACCGCTGTAAGTGGTCTTTACTGGGATGAAATGAGCTACTTTCGTCAAACGATCGACTACAACCCATATCGTGTCATAGCCTGAACGAGTCCTGGGTAATCCCGTGATAAAATCCATGCCTAGTTTATCCCACTTCCATTCGAGTATAGGCAATGGTTGTAGCAATCCTGCTGGCTTCTGATGTTCTGCCTTCACTCTCTGACATACATCAAAAACTACAACATACTCTACAATATCCTTCTTCATTCCGGTCCACCAGAAACTATCCTTCAAATCCAGATACATCTTAGTATTTCCTGGGTGAATCGAATACGGCGAATCATGGGCCTCTTGCAGAATCAACTTCCTGATCTCCGGATTATTTGGCACATATACGCGGTCCTCAAACCATAAGGTATCGTGCTCATCCTCACGAAATCCCTTAGCCTTTCCTTTACTCATTCTTTCATTTATTTCGGCAATCTCCTTGTCCGTCTTCTGAGCTTCTCTGATCTTATCCATTAAAGTAGACTGAATCTCCAAAGCTGCTACATATCCTCTCGGAACTATTTCCAAACACAGCTCGCGAAGGTCTTCTGCCAACTCCTTGGGTAATTCTCCGGTCATGAGTGTATTAACATGACTTTTGCGGCTCAACGCATCGGCTACTACGTTAGCCTTTCCGGGATGGTAATGCAATCTCATATCATAATCCTTAATGAGCTCTAACCATCTCCTCTGCCTGAGATTCACTCCTTCTGCGTGAAGATATACTTCAAACTCTTGTGATCCGTGTATACCTCACAATGGTTTCCGATGAGAAAATGTCTCCATGTCTTCAACGCATGCACCACGGCTGCTAACTCTAAATCATGCATAACATAATTTAACTCATGGGGTTTAAGCTGTCGCGAGGCATATGAAACAACTCTTCCCTCCTGCATAAGTATGGCTCCAAGTCCTCGACGAGAAGTGTTGCAATACACTTCATAATCCTTGCGTTGATCTGGCAGAATCAACACTGGTGATGTAACCAAGCGTCTCTTCAACTCCTGAAAACTGGCCTCACATTCCTCTGTCCATTTGAATTTGGTGTCCTTCTTCAACAACTCCGTCATAGGCTTCGCAATCTTTCAGAAATTCACAATGAACCTCCGGTAGTATCCTGCGAGTCCAAGAAAACTCCGGATCTCTCCAACTGTCGTGGGTGACTCCCAATTTGTCACAGTGACAACCTTGGTGGGATCTAATGCTATTCCTTCTCCGGATATAACATGTCCAAGGAATCCAACTTCCTCCAGCCAAAACTCACACTTGCTGAACTTGGCGTATAAATGATGTTCCTTGAGCTTCCCAAGTACCAAACGCAAGTGCTCCTTATGTTCTTCTTCATTCTTTGAGTAGACCAGTATATCATCAATGAACACCACAACGAACTTATCCAAAAAATCCATATACACCTTGTTCATCATGTTCATAAAATAGGCAGGTGCGTTAGTCAGGACAAATGACATAACGGTATACTCATATAGCCCATACCTCGTGGTAAAAGTTGTCTTAGGTATATCCTGCTCTCGAATCTTCAGCTGGTGATACCCTGATCGCAGATCGATCTTGGAAAACACCTTAGCTCCTTGCAGCTGGTCAAACAAATCATCAATCATCGGCAGTGGGTACTTGTTCCATATTGTCACCTCATTCAGTCCTCGATAATCAACAACCATCCTTAACGATCCATCCTTCTTCTCCACTAGAAGTACTGGTGATCCCCAAGGTGACGAACTTGGGCATATATAACCTTTATCCAGTAACTCCTTAATCTACTTCTTAATTTCCTCCAAATCCTTTGCGGGCATCCTGTACGGTCTCTTAGATATTGGCCCTGTGCCTGGCAGAAGCTCAATCAAAAACTCAATGTCTCTATCCGGTGGCATGCTTGGCAACTCTTCTGGAAATACATCCGGAATATCCTTCACCACTGGTACTTCCTCCTGTACAACTCCTGATAAGGAATTTACTTGAGTCCTATTCGGCACATGTCGGGATACATACTTGATTCTTCTTCCTTCTGGGGCGGTGAGGAAAATCGTCTTACTGGCGCAATCGATGTTTCCTCCATACATAGATAGCCAATCCATACCCAGATGCACATCCAAACCTTGCGACTCCAAAATTATCAGATCTGAGGGGAAAACATGCCTACCTATGGTCAATGGCATCTGAAAACATCCATGGCTTGCCATATACTCTGCTCCAGGTGAGGTTACTAGCATGGGTGTCTTAAGAACTCTAGTGGGGAACTTATACTTATCCACAAATTCCCTTTGATATGTATGAATGCGATGCACCAGTATCAAAAAGTACGACTGCAGTAAATGACTTAACAAAAAACTTACCTATTACTGCATCTGGCTGGGCTTCAACCTCCTCCACATTAACGTGGTTCACTTGTCCCCTGTTGAAAGGGTTGGGCTTCTTCCCAGAGCTTCCATTGACGTTTCCATTCTTGGCTTCAGGACATTCATTGGCGTAATGTTCGGTCTTCTGGCATTTGTAGCAAGTAACATGGCTTAGATCTTTCTTGGCGAGTGTTGCCGGGTTGGAACGGTTCTGTCTGCTACTTCCTCCATTACCATTACCGTTCTTGGAGCCACTATGGTTGTGCGTACTTCCTCCATTATGAGTGTGGCCTCCATGGTTATGAACAAGTCCTCCCGAGTTCGGGGTGAAACGGGGTCTCTGCTGGGCTGCAGAATTATACTTCCCTTGTCCATACTTCCTCTTGCGGCTGTCAATCTGCTGCTGCTTCCCTTCAAGCATCAGAGCTCTATCCACCAACTCCTGGCAATTATTGAAATTTGCCACCATCAACTGCATGCTCAGCTCATCATTCAATTCTTCCAGAAACTTCTCCTTCTTAGCTGCATCTGTAGCGACGTCATCTGGGGCATAATGTGCTAGCTTACTAAACTCATCCACATACTGGACAAAAGTGCGCCCTCCTTGGCGTAAGTTGCGAAACTCACGTTTCTTCATGGCCATAGCTCCTGCTGAAACATGGGTAGTGCAAAAAGCCTGCTGGAACTAGTCCCATGTCACAGTGTTGATGGGGTAAGTGACTACGAAATTCTCCCACCATGATGCTGCGGGTCCATCAAGCTGATGTGCGGCAAAACGCACTCTCTCCGCATCTATGCATCCTGCAGTAGTCAACTCCCTTTCAATCTTGCGGAGCCAATCATCTGCAACAATCGGATCGGTGCTACTGGAGAACACCGGTGGATTCAGCCTAAGAAAATGGGCTAAGTGATCAACTGATGGTGGTGGTGGTGGGTTGTTGTTGTTGTTGTTGTTGTTCCCCTGGTTCTGATTCTGGACTAGTATCTGCATCAATGCCTTCTGCTGCTGGATCAACTGAGTGAGCTCCGATGGGAAAGAAAATATGTTGTCACGTCTCCAAGGCATCTGCTGGGTTTAGAAGAGATGAGAAAACATAATAGAATGAGGTCTAGGGGGAAAAGACTACCCATATGCACATGAGAAAAACACAAACATATCACTCAATCAATCAAACAAAGGCATAAAATCGGTCTAGAACTATTGTTACAAAAGTGCTTGGACTATACTATACACATGGTGGAATACTACTACAGATATGGTGGTCGACTAGAAAAATTGATCGGTCGAAGACTCCATGATATCTGCTCCAGCTTCATCAACATAGTCATCATCGCTATCGTCAGGGTCCGAGTCAGTGTCGTCGATGATGATGTAGTTCTCCGGGCAAGTGGAATCGTCATCTTCTCCTCCTGGCGCGGGATCTCCTATGAAAACCCCGAGCTTCCTTGTCAGGTCGTCATTCTTCTCCACTAGTACGACGATTTCCTCCATATAATCTTCGCATGTAGCCTTGAGTTCTTCCTCCAGCTCTGTGATCCTTGTCATAGCCTTCTTAAAATCTGTCATGCCTGCGCACATCTGGTTCTCCTGGCGTCGAATGTGCTGGTTTAACTCCTGGATGAAAGCGCCAATCGATCTATCCTTCCTGGTGCTGATCATCTCCCATTGCTCATCTCGGCACCCACAAATCTGGTAGATTGTGTCCTTGAGATCATTGTGGTAAACTTCTCCAATGCGTCCCATGGTAATGTGAGCTGCCATACTCTTTCCTAGACTCCAGGTTGGTGCATCAAAAGAAAACTCTATGGGCTCAGTGACTGGCGTGAATGTCCTTCCTGGAACTTGAACTTGAATCATCCAGCGCTCCTCTTCTGGTAAAGTGGCGTTGTAAGTCCCGGTGAAGCTTGGTATTCCGATGTTCAGGTACCTAGTAACTTCCTTCAAGTGGCGTCCAAAAGGTGTGTCTTCATCCGGTTGCGTGAACTTGATCCTTGCATCCACCATCCTAAAGACTAGAAAATGGAGAGGAGTCAGAAATGAGAAGAGAGTAGTGATCTAGGGCTTTAGCTTAGTGGTCGTGTCCTACTGTCAGCGTGTGCTCTGATACCATCTTTGTAGCGACCAGACCTCGAACAGTCTGATCTCTGTGCATCAGTGTCATCCCTGGATCGGTAATGCTGACACGCACAGTACTTGAAGGATTTATAACAGAGTAGCAATCACACACTTATTACATTGAGTGTCTCAAAAGAGAACTTATTACAATAAATATGGCTTAAGGCCATCTAATACGATAACAACGGAAGGCTTGGAAGATAAAGTGAGTCCATCAACTCCAACGGCATCACTGAGTGAAAGACCACGACCTAAGGCTCCTTACTCGTCGTCTGAAAAGTCTCCAACATGATACGTTGCAGCCCGAAAACGGGTCAGCACATGGAATATGCTGGCAATGTAACACAAGAGAGTAATGAACGGAATAATGCTATCACTACATGCATATTTGGCTGGTGGAGGCTGTATGGTTAATGTGTTTTGCGAAAAGCCAATTTTTTCCTACAACAAAGGAATATATTTTATTTAACTATCATGTTGGTTGTCAAACATTGAGAATGGTAAACCCCATCTCAATCCCAATTAAAAATAATCATTAACCCAATCAAATTATATAATTAAGAGTGATGAGATCCACATGATAATCCAAGAACCAGATACTCAAGATGTCCATAACCGGGGACACGGCTAACCATGATTAGTTTGTATACTCTGCAGAGGTTTGTGCACTTTTCCCCACAAGACTCGATCTCCTCCGTTGGATTTCTCGCACTACATGATGTTTGAGAAACGGATGACCGAGACATAGTCTTTCCGAAGAGGTCCCCTTAACCGATAGATAGGCCGGTACACCTACAATCCCCTACATCTGCTAGCCCATCATGGAAAGGTTTCCTTCAACTTACTCAACTATGCCAGAGCCCATAATGGCATGTGGCTGCACACGGAAGTTTCTAGCATGAATAATCTTATGATCCCTTTGAGCCTGGGTGGCAGTCCATAGGAGAATCACACGGTACCCCGGGATTTCCAAAAATACAGGCAATCACTAGAATTCCCCAGGTGCCTCAATCCACCCAGATGTGTATTTAAGTTGCCACCTTAAGTTAACCATTATTTAACAATACTCACATCTATCATGAATACACTGAAACCCAATATACGTCTACAAGCATAGCATAGCAGTATAAGCGACGTAGAAGTAACTCCCAAAGGTTTGATAATAAACAGGTGAATAGTTAGTACCTCAACTACTTTCCAAATACCCACAATTTAATCAGATCCTAACCATGCAATTGTTTGAGGATTGATCTAATGCAATAAAACTGGGTAGTAAAGAAGTATGATCAAATGTTACTTGCCTTGCTGATGATCCGCGAAACCTAGAGACTCATAGTAGCACGCTTCACACTTTAGGTACTCTGTCACAAACAAACAAGCATACAATAAGCAATCAAGCAAGGGCACGGGTAAAACTCAAATAAGATATCTAACCAGAAAGTTCAACTTAAGAACTCCGGTTTGCAAAAAGAATCAAATCAAAAGAAGCAACGGAACTCAAACGGCGAAAGAAACAAGTTTCGTTTACTAATCTGGACTAAAGTCAAATTTTACAGTAGCAAAAACTTTTTTAAGTTGGTTACACAGAAAGAGGGTTTCGAGACGAAACTCCAGGCGCTTGAATCGCCTGATTCCGATAAACGAGCGAAAAGGTATACTAGAACGAAAATCGGATCAAAAATCGCGATCGAAAATAATCATGGAATATCCGAGAAAAAGAAAAACTGACGAACAGGCTAATGAACGAACGTTCGCTGTCTGTGGCTAAACGGTGAAAACCATTCGTTAAAATGAACGTACGAACGGGCGTTCGTTAAATAACTAAACTGAAAAAAATAAACCGAACCGGATCGAAAAAACAAATCTAGGTTTAGAAAAAAACCGTCGGTTCTTTCGTGAAAACCGAGCCGGCGGCGGCGCCTACCTTCGGCGAAAGTCCGACGAGACGGTGGCGGCGGCGGGCGGCTCCGGCGAGGAGGCGCGGGGCGGCGGCGGCGTCGACGGCGCGGGGTGGCGAGGCGGCGCGGCGTGGCAGCGGCGGAGGCGGCGCGCGGCGGCGGAGTCGGCGGCGGCGGCGGTGGCGAGGCGCGGTTAGGGTTAGGGTTTGGGGTGGCGGCGCGGGTTGGGCTGGCGGCGCTGGTGGGCTTCGGCGGCTCGGGGTGGCGGCTTATAAAGGACCCCCGGGCGGAGTCCCGCTCGGGTACGGCCCGGAGTCGGTTTGACTTTTTTTTTTAAATAATTCAGATGTGCAGAAAAAGAAAGAAAAGAAATCCTAAACAGACACCACAAATCCCAAAATAAATTTTCCCCGTCCTCTAAAAATAGGCCAGACAACGTGAACATTTATTTGGGTCTATAATGCAATTTTGAAAAACGCATATTTTTCCTAATTCAAATAAAATAGCGATAAAACTCCGATTAAAAATCTTATTTGATTTTAATATTAAATCCCCGATATTTCTTTATTTTGAGGAATTCATTTTATCCTCTCTGTTTTATTTTTATAAAAGAAATATTCTAAGAGAAAATAATTAAAATCGAACAATCCTTTTTTCAAAATTGGAGAAAAATTCGAATATGAAAATAATGAAATCCCCAACTCTCTCCGCGGGTCCTTGAGTTGCGTAGAATTTCTAGGATCAAACCAAAAATGCAATAAAATATGATCTAATGTATAACATTCCAAATTGAAAATTTGGGATGTTACAATTTTCTGTTAAAAACATAATAATAACTTCGTAGTTAGCAATGATGTACTAGTTTTAGAAGTATGCAAAAGATGCACGGTTGTCGTAATAGTAAAAAATCTTACCAGGGTATCTCCATAGAAGTTACCGTGGTTCAACACGTGCACTAGTGGCACGTATTCACCATAATTTGGAGGAGTTCGATAATAGGTATTGTAATTCTCAAGATAAGTCCAAAATGCGATCAGATGATTTTTCTCCTTATAAGTTAATTCGAAGCCATCGGTGTAGTGGGTTTGTCTACCATCTTCCGCACATTCTTTGAAGAATGAAAATAAGTTGTCAATGAAAATAAGTTGTCAACTATTTTGAAATAACAATATAAATTAGTTAATAACTATGTTTGAGAAACTCACATAGCGGTAGAATCGGAAGCGTATCAACAAGGACCCAAATGTCCATATTGTCTTGCTCGATGTCAGGATCACCAAGATCCACGGTGACAATCATACCCTCATAAAAACCATACATTTTGCAAAGTGCTTCCCAATTTTGGCAACCAAAAAGGGTTATGCTCTGAGAATTGTACAGATTTACTTCAAAATCTATATCATGATGGGTCCTTAGGTGTATTTTCTTTTGTTTCAAAATTTTCATGGTCTTCAAAACCCATCCTCTCCAAGACATAGCGTCTTGCATGGCATGGGATAAGCTAGTCGAATTGGAAAAGATGAAAATTAGACGTTGAAATAGTTGAAGTCGTGCTTAATTACAAAAGAAACACTTGTCGTCGTTGCGTACCGTTTCAACATCGAAGGTCTCCTCGAGCTTAATGGTGAAGCGCCGATCTTCGTCTAGGTGAGGGCACCTGTCGCACAGACCTCGATCGTCGTGGCACCAGCTGCACTCCCCCGGGAGACTTTCGTCGTCCGAGTACGACATTTCCTACGTTCATAATTCAAAGATTAAACTTGTACAATTAAATATATGTACTAAAAAACCTAAATTAGATCATTATTTTTTGAGAAAATCTAGGCCACTCGATATTTCCTACATATTCTGTCACAAGTCATGCCAGAATTCACGGAAAAATCCGGCATGACCTTTGCTAAAAAAGGACATATCGAGCGCCTGAAATTTGCCGGAACGGAAATTAATCAACACTCCGGCAAAACATAGCATACTCGGAGGTGTAACCAGAACATGACCGACCACTTGGGCAACCACATATCCTATTTGAGCAACACAAGATATACATGTTTTTATCTACATCATATATATCTTATAGGACTCATATTGACATGGAGATTTGGCTGGTCTCACCTCAAGGTCGGAGGGGGTCGGTGACGGGGACGACGGCGGGGATGATGGAGGGGCTCCTTGATTTCTGCAAAACCCAAAAACCCTATAAGTTATCACTAATACATCCTGAATAATTGCTTAAACTAAAAAAATAACAACAAATATGACATCTTCAACTAGTTCTATTAATTCAACTAGTTCTTACTAAGTATAAAATTACTATAAATAGAAAAAAACTAGTTCTTTCTAAAAATAAAGTAGTTCAACTAGTTATATTAATTTTCTTACTAAAAATACATTAGTTCTATTAATTCAACTAGTTCAACTAGTTTATTAATTTACTTACTAAACTAGTTCAACTAAAACTAAACTAGTTCAACTAGTTTATTAATTTACTTAGTAATTATTTTAAACACTTACTAAAAACAGTAAAAAAAACTACATTATACAATAGTAAAAACATCTACTATTAACCATACTGCCCTAGTTGACTAGTACCATCACTAGTACTAATTAACATCTACTACTACTAAAAATCGTTATCTTTGAACCCTAAATTAACATCTACTACTACTAAAAACATCTACTAAGCAGAGAGAGTGGGGGTGTGGGAGGGGTGGGGGGCTTACAGAGAGGGGGGACACGGTGGCGGGAAGGTGCTCGACGACGGAGAGGTAGGGGCGGCGAGGGCGGGCTCGGGATCGGGAGGCGGCAGTCCTGGGCGGGCTCGGACAGTGACAGAGGAGTTGGGGAACAGGGAGGAGAGAGGGGGGAAGCAGGACTTAGTCAAATATTGATCCCGCGGGTGGTTAAGTCGAACTAGCAGTAGTGCACTTTAGGAAACGCGCTATAGCTAATTTAGCTATAGCATGTTTTAGAGAAAAACGCTACTGCTAAGTCTAAGCATGCATCAAAAATATACATTGGTCATCATTGATCTTTTTGTGTAGAATCTAAATAGTCAACATGAATCCTCACAGTACCTATATAGGTACTGGTGAAGATTCATATTGCAGCCACAAATCCTACACATATAGTTCAATGAAGACCAAGTGCTCGAGATAGTTTGAGAAGTAACATATTTAAGGTGGTAAACACCTTGTTCGCTTAGTAGTATGGGACTAAACTTAATTAGGTGCAATACTTAGCAGCAGCGAGTTTTGAAGAAAAACGCTGCTACTAAGTACTTTAGCAGTAGCGCGTCCAGGGAAGGGTGCTACTACTATATCTAGCTTGGAGGCAACGCCGTGGCAATTATAGTAGTAGCACTTGTTTCACCTAGAGCGCTACTGCTACCGGGATATTAGTAGCGCGGTTTCCTCAAGCACGCTACTGCTAATTAGTAGTAGTGTTTGTTTTTAAACCGCGCTGCTGCTAAGATTCTGTGTATAAGGTTTTCCCTAGTAGTGCCCCCGGTACTCTGATACGTATCCGATACATTCCGAAGCACTTGCAGTGTCCGAATACCGTCAACCAATATATCAATCTTTACCTCTCGACCATTTCAAGACTCCTCGTCATGTCTGTGATCTCATCTGGGACTCCGAACAATCTTCGGTCATCAAAACACATAACTTATAATACAAATCGTCATCAAATGTTAAGCGTGCGGACCCTGCGGGTTCGAGAACTATGTAGACATGACTGAGACACATCTCCGGTCAATAACCAACATCGGAACCTGGATGCTCATATTGGTTCCTACATATTCCACGAAGATCTTTATCGGTCAAACCGTAATGACAGCATACGTCATTCCCTTTGTCATCGGTATGTTACTTGCCCGAGATTCGATCGTCGGTATCTTCATACCTAGTTCAATCTCGTTACCGGCAAGTCTCTTTACTCGTTCCTTAATACATTATCCCGTAACTAACTCATTAGTCACATTTCTTGCAAGGCTTATCATGATGTGCATTACCGAGAGGGCCCAATGAAACCTCTCCGATACTCGGAGTGACAAATCCTAATCTTGATCTATGCTAACCCAACAAACACCTTCGGAGACACCTGTAGAGTATCTTTATAATCACCCAATTACGTTGTGACGTTTGATAGCACACAAGGTGTTACTCCGGTATTCGGGAGTTGCATAATCTCATAGTCAAAGGAATATCTATAAGTCATGAAGAAAGCAATAGCAATAAAACTTAACGATCATAATGCTAAGATCAAGGATGGGTCTTGTCCATCACATCATTCTCATAATGATGTGATCCCATTCATCAAATGACAACACATGTCTATGGTTAGGAAACTTAACCATCTTTGATTAACGAGCTACTCTAGTAGAGGCATACTGGACACTGTGTTTTGTCTATGTATCCACACATGTATCAAGTTTCCGGTTAGTACAATTATAACATGAATAATAAACATTTATCATGATATAAGGAAATATAAATAACAACTTTATTATTGCCTCTAGGGCATATTTCCTTCAGTCTTGCACTTGCACGAGAGTCAATATTCTAGATTACATTGTAATGATTCTAACACCCATGGAGTCTTGGTGCTGATCATGTTTTGCGCGTGGAAGAGGCTTAGTCAACGGGTCTGCAACATTCAGATCCGTATGTATTTTGCAAATCTCTATGTCTCCCTCCTTGACTTGATCACGGATGGAGTTGAAACGTCTCTTGACGTGTTTGGTTCTCTTGTGAAATCTGGATTCCTTCGCTAAGGCAATTGCTCCAGTATTGTCACAAAAGATTTTCATTGGACCCGATGCGCTAGGTATTACACCTAGATCGGATATGAACTCCTTCATCCACACTCCAGCATTTGCTGCTTCCGAAGCAACTATATATTCCGCTTCACACGTAGATCCCGTCACGACGCTTTGCTTGAAACTGCACCAACTGACAGCTCCACCATTCAATATAAATATGTATCCGGTTTGTGACTTAGAGTCATCCGGATCAGTGTCAAAGCTAGCATCAACGTAACCATTTACGACGAGCTCTTTGTCACCTCCATAAACGAGAAACATATCCTTAGTCCTTTTCAGGTACTTCAGGATGTTCTTGACCGCTGTCCAGTGATCCACTCCTGGATTACTTTCGTACCTCCCTACTAGACTGATGTCGGTTGAATCTACGTCGGTATTTCCCCAAAGAGGAAGGGATGATGTAGCACAACGGCGGTAGGTATTTCCCTCAGATATGAAACTAAGGTTATCGAACCAGTAGGAGAACCAAGCAACACACCGTAAACAACCCCTGCACACAGATAACAAATCCTCGCAACCCGACATGTTAAAGGGGTTGTCAATCCCTTCCGGGGTACGGCGCCTCAAGATAGGCAAACAGACGTGAGATAAAATTGTAGTAGATTGATAGATCGAACGCCAAACAAAACAAATAGAAATAAAATGCAGCAAAGTACTTTTGTATATTTGGTTTAGTAGATCTGAAAATAAATGCAAGGAAAAAGTAGATCGCAAAGGCAAATATATGAGAAAGAGACCAAGGGCCGTAGGTTTCACTAGTGGCTGCAAACGGTGGGTAAACAAATTACTATTGGGCAATTGACAGAACTTCAAATAATCATGACGATATCCAGGCAATGATCATTATATAGGCATCACGTCCAAGATTAGTAGACCGACTCCTGCTTGCATCTACTACTATTACTCCACACATCGACCGCTATCTAGCATGCATCTAGTATATTAAGTTCATGGAAAAACGGAGTAATGCAACAAGAACGATGACATTATGTAGACAAGTTCTATCTATGTAGAGATAGACCCCATCACTTTATCCTTAGTAGCAACGATACATATGTGTCGTTTCCCCTTTTGTCACTGGGATCAAGCACCGTAAGATTGAACCTACTACAAACCACCTCTTCCCATTGCAAGATAAATAGATCAAGTTGGCCAAACAAAACCCAAATATCGGAGATGAAATACGAGGCTATAAGAGATCAAGCATAAAAGAGATCGAAGAAACTCAAATACTTTCATGGATATAAAAAGATAGATCTGATCATAAATTCAAAGTTCATCGATCCCAACAAACACACCGCAAAAGAGTTACATCATATGGATCTCCCAGAGACCATTGTATTGAGAATTCAACGAGAGAGAGAGGAAGCCATCTAGGTACTAACTACGGACCCGAAGGTCTACAAAGAACTACTCACGCATCATCAGAGAGGCACCAATGGAGGTGGTGAACCCCATCCGAGATGGTGTCTGGATTGGATCTGGTGGTTCTGGACTCTACGGCGGCTGGATGAATATTTCGTCGACTCCCCTAGGGTTTCTGGAATATTGGGGTATTTATAGAGCAAAGAGGCGGTCTGGGGGCACTCGAGGTGGGCACACCCACCAGGGCGCGCCTAGGCCTCCTGGCGCGCCCTGGTGGGTTATGCCCCCTCGGGGCACCCCTAGGCGCAGCCAGGGCCCATTACGTTCCTTCTGGTCCAAAAAATCTCCATGAAGTTTTGTTGCATTTGGACTCCGTCTGATATTGATTTCCTATGATGTAAAAAACATGTGGAAAACAACAACTGGCACTTGGCACTGTGTCAATATGTTAGTACCAAAAAAAGATATAAAATGACTATAAAATGATTATAAAACATCCAAGATTGATAATATAACAACATGGAACAATAAAAAATTATAGATACGTTGGAGACGTATCAGCATCCCCAAGCTTAACTCCTACTCGTCCTGAGTAGGTAAGTGATAAAAACAGAATTTTTGATGTGGAATGCTGCCTAACATGTCATATCATATTCTTTTCTTTATAGCATGGACAATTGGACTTTTATGTGACTCAAAGCAATAGTTTAGTTTTGACATAATAATTTAGATACTCAAGCATATCAACAAGCAACCAAGTCTTTCAAAATATCAATGCTAAAATAATTTATCCCTAGCCGATAATGCTCAACATTGATCCATTCATGAAACACACTCGCATATTAACTACACCCAATACTCAAGTACGATCATATTGCCTCCTAGTTGGTGCTTTTGTAAGAGAAGATGGAGACTCAAATTGAAAATAAAAATTGCATAAAGTAAAAGAAGGCCCTTCGCAGAGGGAAGTAGGGATTTGTAGAGGTGCCAGAGCTGAAAGCGACAAATTAGAGATAAAAACATTTTGGGAGGTGTATCCACCCCACCAACGAAAACGACTTAGAATTCCCAACACTTTCCATGCTAGATATATATCATAGGCGGTTCCTAAACAGAAAATAAAGTTTATTCCTTTTTCCACCAAACTTTCACTTTCCATGGCTAGCCGTACCCACGGTTGCCCTCCATACCAATACTTTCCAAGGAATGTATTATTTGACAACAGAAAGTAAATTCATTTTTTTCATTTCGGGACTGGGCATCCCTAAAACCTTTACCATACTCTCGTGCAATGACAAGTGAATAAACACTCATCGTGAGAATAACACATCAAGCATGGAAAATATTAGCCACCCCTCACCGCTCCGCGAGCGAAACAAACACACAAAAGAGAAGTTTATTTTGAAAATTAGAGATGGCACATGCAAATTTGCTTGGAACGGCAAAAGAATACCGCGTGTAGGTAGATATAGTGGACTCATGTGGCAAAACTGGTTTAAAGGATTTTGGATGCACAAGTAGAGATCATACTTGGTGCAAAATGAAGGCTAGCAAAAGATTGAGAAGCGACCAACCAAGAAACGAATAATCTCATAAGAGAGCATTAAGCATAATTAACACAGAATAATGCACCACAAGTAGGATATAATTTCTTGCACGACTATAGACTTTCGTGCTTGCATAGGGATCACAAACATTAACACCAATATTCTTACTAAAGCATAATTACTCATCAACATAACTCACATATCACATCATCATATCTCAAAACTATTACTAATAATCAAGTTTATTTTGTCCAATGATCTTCATGATTTTTTTTATTATATCCTTCTTGGATATCTATCACTTTGGGATTAATTTTCGTGCGTTGCTTTTCATAAGCTCAAACAAATATAAGTGAAGATCATCAGCATAATTTTTTTTCTTTCTCTAAAAATAATTTAAGTGAAGCAAGAGAGAATTTCTTCAAAATTTTACTAACTCTCAAATAAATCTAAGTGAAGCAAGAGAGCAATTTCTTCAAAAATACTAAGCACACCGTGCTAAAAAGATATAAGTGAAGCACTAGAGCAAGTCTATAGCTCATAAAAATTTAAGTGAAGCATAGAGAGCAATTCTAACAAGTCATGACATAATTTTGGCTCTCCCAAATAGGTGTGTCCAGCAAGGGATCAAGACTTAGAACACAAAATAAAACAAGCGAAGACTCATATCATACGAGATGCTGCAAGCAAAACACATATTATGTGACGAATAAAAATATAGCTTCGAGTAAAATACCGATGGTCGTTAGAAGAAAGAGGGGATGCCACTCGGGGGCATCCCCAAGCTTAGTCTCTTCTATCCTTCCTTCATCCATCGTAAGATAACCCAAAACTTGAAAACTTCAATCACACAAAACTCAACAAAACCTTCGTGAGATCCGTTAGTATAAGAAAGCAAACCACTACTATAAGTATTGTACCAAACCAATTCATATTTTGTTTTTGCATTATATCTATGTTGGGGATCGTAGCAGAAATTAAAAAATTTCTACGTATCACCAAGATCAATCTATGGAGTCATCTAGCAACGAGAGAGAGGGGAGTGCATCTACATACCCTTGTAGATCGCACGCGGAAGTGTTCAAGAGAACGGGGTTGATGGAGTCGTACTCGTCGTGATCCAAATCACCGATGATCCTAGCGCCGAACGGACGGCACCTCCGCGTTCAACACACGTATGGAGCAGCGACGTCTCCTCCTTCTTGATCCAGCAAGGGGGAAGGAGAGGTTGATGGAGATCCAGCAGCGCGACGGCGTGGTGGTGGAAGTAGCGGGGATCTCTGCAGGGCTTCGCCAAGCTCAGCGAGAGGGAGAAGTGTTACGGGAGGGAGAGGGAGGCGCCAGGGGCTGTGGTGCGGCTGCCCTCCCTCCCCTCCACTATATATAGGGGCCCTCGGGGGGCGCCGGCCCCTGGGAGATCCAATCTCCAGGGGGGCGGCGGCCAAGGGGTGGCTTCCCCCGAAGCCAAGTGGGGGGCGCCCCCACCCCTAGGGTTTCCAGCACTAGGCGGATGGGAGGCCCAAAGGGGGGGCGCACCAGCCCACCAGGGGCTGGTTCCCCTCCCACTTCAGCCAATGGGGCCCTCCGGGATAGGTGGCCCCACCCGGTGGACCCCCGGGACCCTTTCGGTGGTCCCGGTACAATACCGGTGACCCCCGAAACTTTCCCGGTGGCCTAAACTGGACTTCCTATATATAATTCTTCACTTCCGGACCATTCCGGAACTCCTCGTGACGTCTGGGATCTCATCCGGGACTCCGAACAACTTTCGGGTTACCGCATACTAATATCTCTACCACCCTAGCGTCACCGAACCTTAAGTGTGTAGACCCTACGGGTTCGGGAGACATGCAGACATGACTGAGACGACTCTCCGGTCAATAACCAACAGCGGGATCTGGATACCCATGTTGGCTCCCACATGTTCCACGATGATCTCATCGGATGAACCACGATGTCGAGGATTCAATCAATCCCGTATACAATTCCCTTTGTCAATCGGTACGTTACTTGCCCGAGATTCGATCGTCGGTATCCCAATACCTCGTTCAATCTCTATACCGGCAAGTCACTTTACTCGTACCGTAATGCATGATCCCGTGACCAAACACTTGGTCACATTGAGCTCATTATGATGATGCATTACCGTGTGGGCCCAGAGATACCTCTCCGTCATACGGAGTGACAAATCCCAGTCTCGATCCGTGCCAACCCAACAGACACTTTCGGAGATACCCGTAGTGCACCTTTATAGTCACCCAGTTACGTTGTGACGTTTGGTACACCCAATGCACTCCTACGGCATCCAGGAGTTACACGATCTCATGATCTAAGGAAATGATACTTGACATTGGAAAAGCTCTAGCAAACGAACTACATGATCTTTGTGCTATGCTTAGGATTGGGTCTTGTCCATCACATCATTCTCCTAATGATGTGATCCCGTTATCAATGACATCCAATGTCCATAGTCAGGAAACCATGACTATCTGTTGATCAACGAGCTAGTCAACTAGAGGCTCACTAGGGACATGTTGTGGTCTATGTATTCACACATGTATTACGATTTCCAGATAACACAATTATAGCATGAACAATAGACAATTATCATGAACAAGGAAATATAATAATAACCATTTTATTATTGCCTCTAGGGCATATTTCCAACAGTCTCCCACTTGCACTAGAGTCAATAATCTAATTACATTGTGATGAATCGAACACCCATAGAGTTCTTGTGTTGATCATGTTTTGCTCTAGGGAGAGGTTTAGTCAACGGATCTGGCACATTCAGGTCCGTATGTACTTTACAAATATCTATGTCTCCATTTTGAACACTTTCACGAATGGAGTTGAAGCGACGCTTGATATGCCTGGTCTTCCTGTGAAACCTGGGCTCCTTGGCAAGGGCAATAGCTCCAGTGTTGTCACAGAAGAGAGTCATCGGGCCCGACGCATTGGGAATCACCCCTAGGTCGGTAATGAACTCCTTTATCCAGATTGCTTCTTGTGCTGCCTCTGAGGCCGCCATGTATTCGGCTTCACATGTAGATCCCGCCACGACGCTTTGCTTGCAACTGCACCAGCTTACTGCCCCTCCATTCAAAATATACACGTATCTGGTTTGTGACTTAGAGTCATCCAGATCTGTGTCGAAGCTAGCATCAACATAACCCTTTATGACGAGCTCTTCGTCACCTCCATAAACGAGAAACATATCCTTAGTCCTCTTCAGGTACTTCAGGATATTCTTGACCGCTATCCAGTGTTCCATGCCGGGATTACTTTGGTACCTTCCTACCAAACTTACGGCAAGGTTTACATCAGGTCTGGTACACAGCATGGCATACATAATAGACCCTATGGCCGAGGCATAGGGGATGACACTCATCTTTTCTCTATCTTCTGCCGTGGTCGGGCATTGAGCCGTGCTCAATTGCACACCTTGCAATACAGGCAAGAACCCCTTCTTGGACTGATCCATATTGAACTTCTTCAATATCTTGTCAAGGTACGTACTCTGTGAAAGACCAATGAGGCGTCTTGATCTATCTCTATAGATCTTGATGCCTAATATATAAGCAGCTTCTCCAAGGTCCTTCATTGAAAAACACTTGTTCAAGTAGGCCTTTATACTTTCCAAGAATTCTATATCATTTCCCATCAATGTCATCCACATATAATAAGAGAAATGCTACAGAGCTCCCACTAACTTTCTTGTAAACACAGGCTGCTCCATAAGTCTGTGTAAACCCAAACGCTTTGATCATCTCGTCAAATCGAATGTTCCAACTCCGAGATGCTTGCACCAGCCCATAGATGGAGCGTTGGAGCTTGCATACCTTGTTAGTATTCTTAGGATCGACAAAACCTTCCAGCTGCATCATATACAATTCTTCCTTAAGGAAGCCGTTAAGGAATGCCGTTTTGACGTCCATTTGCCATATCTCATAATCATAGTATGCGGCAATTGCTAACATGATTCAGACGGACTTCAGCTTCGCTACGGTTGAGAAAGTCTCATCGTAGTCAACCCCTTGAACTTGTCGATAACCCTTAGCGACAAGTCGAGCTTTATAGATGGTAACATTACCATCCGCGTCCATCTTCTTCTTAAAGATCCATTTGTTTTCTATCGCTCGCCGATCATCGGGCAAGTCTGTCAAAGTCCACACTTTGTTTTCATACATGGATCCTATCTCGAATTGCATGGCTTCAAGCCAATTGTTGGAATCTAGGCCCGCCATTACTTCTTCATAGTTCGAAGGTTCACCGTTGTCTAACAACATGATTTCCAGGACAGGGTTGCCATACCACTCTGGTGTGGAACATGTCCTCGTGGACCTACAAAGTTCAGTAGTAACTTGATCCGAAGTACCTTGATCATCATCATTAGCTTCCACTCTAGTCAGTGCAGGCACCACAGGAACATCTTCCTGAGCTGCGCTACTTTCCGGTTCAAGAGGTAGTACTTCATCAAGTTCCACTTTCCTCCCACTTACTTCTTTCGAGAGAAACTCTTTCTCCAGAAAGGACCCGTTCATGGCAACAAAGATCTTGCCTTCGGATCTGAGGTAGAAGGTATACCCAATGGTTTCCTTAGGGTATCCTATGAAGACGCATTTTTCCGACTTGGGTTCGAGCTTTTCAGGTTGAAGTTTCTTGACATAAGCATCGCATCCCCAAACTTTTAGAAACGACAGCTTAGGTTTCTTCCCAAACCATAATTCATACGGTGTCGTCTCAACAGATTTCGACGGAGCCCTATTTAAAGTGAATGTGGCAGTCTCTAAAGCATAGCCCCAAAATGAGAGCGGTAGATCGGTAAGAGACATCATAGATCGCACCATATCCAATAGAGTGCGATTACGACGTTCGGACACACCATTTCGCTGAGGTGTTCCAGGCGGCGTGAGTTGTGAAACTATTCCACATTTCCTTAAGTGTGTGCCAAATTCGTGACTCAAATATTCCCCTCCTCGATCTGATCGTAAGAATTTTACTTTCCTGTCATGTTGATTCTCAACCTCACTCTAAAATTCCTTGAACTTTTCAAAGGTCTCATACTTGTGTTTCATTAGGTAGACATACCCATATCTACTCAAGTCATCAATGAGAGTGAGAACATAACGATAGCCACCGCGAGCCTCAACACTCATTGTACCGCGCACATCAGTATGTATGATTTCCAATAAGTTGGTTGCTCGCTCCATTGTTCCGGAGAACGGATTCTTGGTCATCTTACCCATGAGGCATGGTTCGCACGTGTCAAATGATTTGTAATCAAGAGACTCTAAAAGTCCATCAGCATGGAGCTTCTTCATGCGCTTAACACCAATGTGACCAAGACGGCAGTGCCACAAGTATGTGGGACTATCATTATCAATCTTACATCTTTTGGTATTCACACTATTAATATGTGTAACACTACGTTCGAGATTCATTAAGAATAAACCATTAACCAGCGGGGCATGACCATAAAACATATCTCTCATATAAATAGAACAACCATTATTCTCGGATTTAAATGAGTAGCCATCTCGAATTAAACGAGATCCTGATACAATGTTCATGCTCAAACCTGGCACTAAATAACAATTATTGAGGTTTAAAACTAATCCCGTAGGTAAATGTAGAGGCAGCGTGCCGACGGCGATCACATCGACCTTGGAACCATTCCCGACGCGCATCGTCACCTCGTCCTTTGCCAGTCTCCGTTTATTCCGCAGCTCCTGCTTTGAGTTACAAATATGAGCAACCGCACCGGTATCAAATACCCAGGAGCTACTACGAGTGCTGGTAAGGTACACATCACTAACATGTATATCACATATACCTTTGGTGTTGCCGGCCTTCTTGTCCGCTAAGTACTTGGGGCAGTTCCGCTTCCAGTGACCACTTCCCTTGCAATAAAAGCACTCAGTCTCAGGCTTGGGTCCATTCTTTGGCTTCTTCCCGGCAACTGGCTTACCGGGCGCGGCAACTCCCTTGCCGTCCTTCTTGAAGTTCTTCTTACCCTTGCCTTTCTTGAACTTAGTGGTTTTATTCACCATCAACACTTGATGTTCCTTTTTGATCTCCACCTCCGCTGATTTCAGCATTGAATATACCTCAGGAATGGTCTTTTCCATCCCCTGCATATTGAAGTTCATCACAAAGCTCTTGTAGCTCGGTGGAAGCGACTGAAGGATTCTGTCAATGACCGCGTCATCCGGGAGATTAACTCCCAGCTGAGTCAAGCGGTTGTGTAACCCAGACATTTTGAGTATGTGCTCACTGACAGAACTATTTTCCTCCATCTTACAACTGAAGAACTTGTCGGAGACTTCATATCTCTCGACCCGGGCATGAGCTTGGAAAACCATTTTCAGCTCTTCGAACATCTCATATGCTCCGTGTTGCTCAAAACGCTTTTGGAGCCCCGGTTCTAAGCTGTAAAGCATGCCGCACTGAACGAGGGAGTAATCATCAGCACGCTGCTGCCAAGCGTTCATAACGTCTTGGTTCTCTGGGATGGGTGCGTCACCTAGCGGTGCTTCTAGGACATAATCTTTCTTGGCAGCTATGAGGATGATCCTCAGGTTCCGGACCCAGTCCGTATAGTTGCTGCCATCATCCATTCAGCTTGGTTTTCTCTAGGAACGCGTTGAAGTTGAGGGCAACATTAGCGTGGGCCATTTGATCTACAAGACATATTGTAAAGATTTTAGACTAAGTTCATGATAATTAAGTTCATCTAATCAAATTATTCAATGAACTCCCACTCAGATAGACATCCCTCTAGTCATCTAAGTGAAACATGATCCGAGTCAACTAGGCCGTGTCCGATCATCACGTGAGACGGACTAGTCAACATCGGTGAACATCTTCATGTTGATCGTATCTTCTATACGACCCATGCTCGACCTTTCGGTCTTCCGTGTTCCGAGGCCATGTCTGTACATGCTAGGCTCGTCAAGTCAACCTAAGTGTATTGCGTGTGTAAATCTGTCTTACACCCGTTGTATTCGAACGTTAGAATCTATCACACCCGATCATCACGTGGTGCTTCGAAACAACGAACCTTCGCAACGGTGCATAGTTAGGGGGAACACTTTCTTGAAATTATTGCGAGGGATCATCTTATTTAAGCTACCGTCGTTCTAAGCAAATAAGATGTAAAACATGATAAACATCACATGCAATCAAATAGTGACATGATATGGCCAGTATCATATTGCTCCTTTGATCTCCATCTTCGGGGCGCCATGATCATCTTCGTCACCGGCATGACACCATGATCTCCATCATCATGATCTCCATCATCGTGTCTTCATGAAGTTGTCACGCCAACGATTGCTTCTACTTCTATGGCTAACGTGTTTAGCAATAAAGTAAATTAATTTACATGGCGTTATTCAATGACACGCAGGTCATACAAAAAATAATGACAACTCCTATGGCTCCTGCCGGTTGTCATACTCATCGACATGCAAGTCGTGATTCCTATTACAAGAACATGATCAATCTCATACATCACATATATTTCATTCATCACATCCTTTTGGCCATATCACATCACAAGGCATATGCTGCAAAAACAAGTTAGACGTCCTCTAATTGTTGTTGCATGTTTTTACGTGGCTTCTATAGGTTTCTAGCAAGAACGTTTCTTACCTACGTAAAACCACAACGTGATATGCCAACTTCTATTTACCCTTCATAAGGACCCTTTTCATCGAATCCAATTCGACTAAAGTGGGAGAGACAGACACCCGCTAGCCACCTTATGCAACTAGTGCATGTCAGTCGGTGGAACCTGTCTCACGTAAGCGTACGTGTAAGGTCGGTCCGGGCCGCTTCATCCCACGATGCCGCCGAAACAAGATAAGACTAGTAGTGGCAAGAAAATTGACAACATCTACGCCCACAACAAGTTTGTGTTCTACTCGTGCATAGAAACTACGCATAGGCCTGGCTCATGATGCCACTTTTGGGGATCGTAGCAGAAATTTAAAATTTTCTACGTATCACCAAGATCAATCTATGGAGTCTTCTAGCAACGAGAGAGAGGGGAGTGCATCTACATACCCTTGTAGATCGCGCGCGGAAGCGTTCAAGAAAACGGGGTTGATGGAGTCGTACTCGTCGTAATCCAAATCACCGATGATCCTAGCGCCGAACGGACGGCACCTCCGCGTTCAACACACGTACGGAGCAGCAAAGTCTCCTCCTTATTGATCCAGCAAGGGGGAAGGAGAGGTTGATGGAGATCCAGCAGCACGATGGCGTGGTGGTGGAAGTAGCGGGGATCTCGGCAAGGTTTCGCCAAGCTCAGCGAGAGGGAGAGGTGTTACGTGAGGGAGAGGGAGGCGCCAGGGGCTGTGGTGCGGCTGCCCTCCCTCCCCTCCACTATATATAGGGGCCCTGGGGGAGCGCCGGCCCCTGGGAGATCCAATCTCCAGGGGGGGCGGCGGCCAAGGGGTGGCTTCCCCCCCAAGCCAAGTGGGGGGCGCCCCCACCCGTAGGGTTTCCAACCCTAGGCGCAGGGGAGGCCCAAAGAGGGGGCGCACCAGCCCACCAGGGGCTGGTTCCCCTCCCACTTCAGCCAATGGGGCCCTCCAGGATAGGTTCCCCCACCCGGTGGACCCCCGGGACCCTTTCGGTGGTCCCGGTACAATACCGGTGACCCCCGAAACTTTCCCGGTGGCCGAAACTGGACTTCCTATATATAATTCTTCACCTCCGGACCATTCCGGAACTCCTCGTGACGTTCGGGATCTCATCCAGGACTCCGAACAACTTTCGGGTTACCGCATACTAATATCGCTACAACCCTAGCGTCACCGAACCTTAAGTGTGTAGACCCTACGGTTCGGGAGACATGCAGACATGACTGAGATGACTCTCCGGTCAATAACCAACAGCGGGATCTGGATACCCATGTTGGCTCCCACATGTTCCACGATGATCTCATCGGATGAATCACGATGTCGAGGATTCAATCAATCCCGTATACAATTCCCTTTGTCAATCGGTACGTTACTTGCCCGAGATTCGATCGTTGGTATCCCAATACCTCGTTCAATCTCGTTACCGGCAAGTCACTTTACTCGTACCGTAATGCATGATCCCGTGACCAAACACTTGGTCACATTGAGCTCATTATGATGATGCATTACCGAGTGGGCCCAGAGATACCTCTCCGTCATACGGAGTGACAAATCCCAGTCTCGATCCGTGCCAACCCAACAGACACTTTCGGAGATACCCGTAGTGCACCTTTATAGTCACCCAGTTACGTTGTGACGTTTGGTACACCCAAAGCACTCCTACGGCATCCGGGAGTTACACGATCTCATGGTCTAAGGAAATGATACTTGACATTGGAAAAGCTCTAGCAAACGAACTACACGATCTTTGTGCTATGCTTAGGATTGGGTCTTGTCCATCACATCATTCTCCTAATGATGTGATCCCGTTATCAATGACATCCAATGTCCATAGTCACGAAACCATGATTATCTGTTGATCAACGAGCTAGGCAACTAGAGGCTCATTAGGGACATGTTGTGGTCTATGTATTCACACATGTATTACGATTTCCGGATAACACAATTATAGCATGAACAATAGACAATTATCATGCAAGGAAATATAATAATAACCATTTTATTATTGCCTCTAGGGCATATTTCCAACAGTCTCCCACTTGCACTAGAGTCAATAATCTAGTTACATTGTGATTAATCGAACACCCATAGAGTTCCGGTGTTGATCATGTTTTGCTCTAGGGAGAGGTTTAGTCAACGGATCTGCCACATTCAGGTCCGTATGTACTTTACAAATATCTATGTCTCCATTTTGAACACTTTCACGAATGGAGTTGAAGCGACGCTTGATATGCTTGGTCTTCCTGTGAAACCTGGGCTCCTTGGCAAGGGCAATAGCTCCAGTGTTGTCACAGAAGAGAGTCATCGGGCCCGACGCATTGGGAATCACCCCTAGGTTGGTAATGAACTCCTTTATCCAGATTGCTTCTTGTGCTGCCTCTGTGGCCGCCATGTATTCCGCTTCACATGTAGATCCCGCCACGACGCTTTGCTTGCAACTGCACCAGCTTACTGCCCCTCCATTCAAAATATACACGTATCTGGTTTGTGACTTAGAGTCATCCAGATCTGCGTCGAAGCTAGCATCGACATAACCCTTTACGACGAGCTCTTCGTCACCTCCATAAACGAGAAACATATCCTTAGTCTTCTTCAGGTACTTCAGGATATTCTTGACCGCTGTCCAGTGTTCCATGCCGGGATTACTTTGGTACCTTCCTACCAAACTTATGGCAAGGTTTACATCAGGTCTGGTACACAGCATGGCATACATAATAGACCCTATGGCCGAGGCATAGGGGATGACACTCATCTTTTCTCTATCTTCTGCCATGGTCGGGCATTGAGCCGTGCTCAATTGCACACCTTGCAATACAGGCAAGAACCCCTTCCTGGACTGATCCATATTTAACTTCTTCAATATCTTGTCAAGGTACGTACTCTGTGAAAGACCAATGAGGCGTCTTGATCTATCTCTATAGATCTTGATGCCTAATATATAAGCAGCTTCTCCAAGGTCCTTCGTTGAAAAACACTTGTCCAAGTAGGCCTTTATACTTTCCAAGAATTCTATATCATTTCCCATCAATAGTATGTCATCCACATATAATAAGAGAAATGCTACAGAGCTCCCACTCACTTTCTTGTAAACACAGGCTACTCCATAAGTCTGTGTAAACCCAAACGCTTTGATCATCTCGTCAAATCGAATGTTCCAACTCCGAGATGCTTGCACCAGCCCATAGATGGAGCGCTGGAGCTTGCATACCTTGTTAGTATTCTTAGGATCGACAAAACCTTCCGGCTGCATCATATACAATTCTTGCTTAAGAAAGCCGTTAAGGAATGCCGTTTTGACGTCCATTTGCCATATCTCATAATCATAGTATGCGGCAATTGCTAACATGATTCAGACAGACTTCAGCTTCGCTACGGGTGAGAAAGTCTCATCGTAGTCAACCCCTTGAACTTGTCGATAACCCTTAGCGACAAGTCGAGCTTTATAGATGGTAACATTACCATCCGCGTCCATCTTCTTCTTAAAGATCCATTTGTTTTCTATCGCTCACCGATCATCGGGCAAGTCTGTCAAAGTCCACACTTTGTTTTCATACATGGATCCTATCTTGGATTGCATAGCTTCAAGCCATTTGTTGGAATATGGGCCCGCCATTGCTTCTTCATAGTTCGAAGGTTCACCGTTGTCTAACAACATGATTTCCAGGACAGGGTTGCCATACCACTCTGGTGTGGAACGTGTCCTCGTGGACCTACGAAGTTCAGTAGTAACTTGACCCGAAGTACCTTGATCATCATCATTAGCTTCCTCTCCAGTCAGTGCAGGCACCACAGGAACATCTTCCTGAGCTGCGCTACTTTCCGGTTCAAGAGGTAGTACTTCATCAAGTTCCACTTTCCTCCCACTTACATCTTTCGAGAGAAACTCTTTCTCCAGAAAGGACCCATTCTTGGCAACAAAGATCTTGCCTTCGGATATGAGGTAGAAGGTATACCCAATGGTTTCCTTAGGGTATCCTATGAAGAAGCATTTTTTCGACTTGGGTTCGAGCTTTTCAGGTTGAAGTTTCTTGACATAAGCATCGCATCCCCAAACTTTTAGAAACGGCAGCTTAGGTTTCTTCCCAAACCATAATTCATACGGTGTCGTCTCAACAGATTTCGACGGAGCCCTATTTAAAGTGAATGCGGCAGTCTCTAAAGCATAGCCCCAAAATGAGAGCGGTAGATCGGTAAGAGACATCATAGATCGCACCATATCCAATAGAGTGCGATTACGACGTTCGGACACACCATTTCGCTGAGGTGGTCCAGGCGGCGTGATTTGTGAAACTATTCCACATTTCCTTAAGTGTGTGCCAAATTCGTGACTCAAATATTCCCCTCCTCGATCTGATCATAAGAATTTTATTTTCCTGTCACGTTGATTCTCAACCTCACTCTAAAATTCCTTGAACTTTTCAAAGGTCTCAGACTTGTGTTTCATTAGGTAGACATACCCATATCTACTCAAGTCATCAGTGAGAGTGAGAACATAACGATAGCCACCGCGAGCCTCAACACTCATTGGACCGCACACATCAGTATGTATGATTTCCAATATGTTGGTTGCTTGCTCCATTGTTCCGGAGAACGGAGTCTTGGTCATCTTACCCATGAGGCATGGTTCGCACGTGTCAAATGGTTCGTAATCAAGAGACTCTAAAAGTCCATCAGCATGGAGCTTCTTCATGCGCTTGACACCAATGTGACCAAGACGGCAGTGCCACAAGTATGTGGGACTGTCATTATCAATCTTACATCTTTTGGTATTCACACTATGAATATGTGTGACACTACGTTCGAGATTCATTAAGAATAAACCATTAACCAGCGGGGCATGACCATAAAACATATCTCTCATATAAATAGAACAACCATTATTCTCGGATTTAAATGAGTAGCCATCTCGAATTAAACGAGATCCTGATACAATGTTCATGCTCAAAGCTGGCACTAAATAACAATTATTGAGGTTTAAAACTAATCCCATAGGTAAATGTAGAGGTAGCGTGCCGACGGCGATCACATCGACCTTGGAACCATTCCCGACGCGCATCGTCACCTCGTCCTTTGCCGGTCTCCGTTTAGTCCGCAGCTCCTGCTTTGAGTTACAAATATGAGCAACCGCACCGGTATCAAATACCCAGGAGCTACTACGAGTGCTGGTAAGGTACACATCAATAACATGTATATCACATATACCTTTGGTGTTGCCGGCCTTCTTGTCCGCTAAGTACTTGGGGTAGTTCCGCTTCCAGTGACCACTTCCCTTGCAATAAAAGCACTCAGTCTCAGGCTTGGGTCCATTCTTTGGCTTCTTCCCGGCAACTGGCTTACCGGGCGCGGCAACTCCCTTGCCGTCCTTCTTGAAGTTCTTCTTACCCTTGCCTTTCTTGAACTTAGTGGTTTTATTCACCATCAACACTTGATGTTCCTTTTTTGTCTCCACCTCCGCTGATTTCAGCATTGAATATACCTCAGGAATGGTCTTTTCCATCCCCTGCATATTGAAGTTCATCAAAAAGCTCTTGTAGCTCGGTGGAAGCGACTGAAGGATTATGTCAATGACCGCGTCATTCGGGAGATTAACTCCCAGCTGAGTCAAGCAGTTGTGTAACGCAGACATTTTGAGTATGTGCTCACTGACAGAACTATTTTCCTCCATCTTACAACTGAAGAACTTGTCGGAGACTTCATATCTCTCGACCCGGGCATGAGCTTCGAAAACCATTTTCAGCTCTTCGAACATCTCATATGCTCCGTGTTGCTCAAAACGCTTTTGGAGCCCCGGTTCTAAGCTGTAAAGCATGCCGCACTGAACGAGGGAGTAATCATCAGTACGCTGCTGCCAAGCGTTCATAACGTCTTGGTTCTCTGGGATGGGTGCGTCACCTAGCGGTGCTTCTAGGACATAATCTTTCTTGGCAGCTATGAGGATGATCCTCAGGTTCCGGACCCAGTCCGTATAGTTGCTGCCATCATCCATCAGCTTGGTTTTCTCTAGGAACGCGTTGAAGTTGAGGGCAACATTAGCGTGGGCCATTTGATCTACAAGACATATTGTAAAGAATTTAGACTAAGTTCATGATAATTAAGTTCATCTAATCAAATTATTCAATGAACTCCCACTCAGATAGACATCCCTCTAGTCATCTAAGTGAAACATGATCCGAGTCAACTAGGCCGTGTCCGATCATCACGTGAGACGGACTAGTCAACATCGGTGAACATCTTCATGTTGATCGTATCTTCTATACGACCCATGCTCGACCTTTCGGTCTTCCGTGTTCCGAGGCCATGTCTGTACATGCTAGGCTCGTCAAGTCAACCTAAGTGTATTGCGTGTGTAAATCTGTCTTACACCCGTTGTATTCGAACGTTAGAATCTATCACACCCGATCATCACGTGGTGCTTCGAAACAACGAACCTTCGCAACGGTGCATAGTTAGGGGGAACACTTTCTTGAAATTATTGCGAGGGATCATCTTATTTAAGCTACCATCGTTCTAAGCAAATAAGATGTAAAACATGATAAACATCACATGCAATCTAATAGTGACTTGATATGGCCAGTATCATATTGCTCCTTTGATCTCCATCTTCAGGGCGCCATGATCATCTTCGTCACCGGCATGACACCATGATCTCCATCATCGTGTCTTCATGAAGTTGTCACGCCAACGATTACTTCTACTTCTATGGCTAACGTGTTTAGCAATAAAGTAAAGTAATTTTCATGGTGTTATTCAATGACACGCAGGTCATACAAAAAATAAAGACAACTCCTATGGCTCCTGCCGGTTGTCATACTCATCGACATGCAAGTCGTGATTCCTATTACAAGAACATGATCAATCTCATACATCACATATATTTCATTCATCACATCCTTTTGGCCATATCACATCACAAGGCATATGCTGCAAAAACAAGTTAGACGTCCTCTAATTGTTGTTGCATGTTTTTACGTGGCTTCTATAGGTTTCTAGCAAGAACGTTTCTTACCTACGTAAAACCACAACGTGATATGCCAACTTCTATTTACCCTTCATAAGGACCCTTTTCATCGAATCCGATTCGACTAAAGTGGGAGAGACAGACACCCGCTAGCCACCTTATGCAACTAGTGCATGTCAGTCGGTGGAACCTTTCTCATGTAAGCGTACGTGTAAGGTCGGTCCGGGCCGCTTCATCCCACGATGCCGCTGAAACAAGATAAGACTAGTAGTGGCAAGAAAATTGACAACATCTACGCCCACAACAAGTTTGTGTTCTACTCGTGCATAGAAACTACGCATAGGCTTGGCTCATGATGCCACTGTTGGGGATCATAGCAGAAATTTAAAATTTTCTACGTATCACCAAGATCAGTCTATGGAGTCATATAGCAACAAGAGAGAGGGGAGTGCATCTACATACCCTTGTAGATCGCGCGCGGAAGCGTTCAAGAAAACGGGGTTGATGGAGTCGTACTCGTCGTGATCCAAATCACCGATGATCCTAGCGCCGAACGGACGGCACCTCTGCGTTCAACACACGTACAGAGCAGCGACGTCTCCTCCTTCTTGATCCACCAAGGGGGAAGGAGAGGTTGATGGAGATCCAGCAGCACGACGGCGTGGTGGTGGAAGTAGCGGGGATCTCGGCAGGGCTTCGCCAAGCTCAGCGAGAGGGAGAGGTGTTACGGGAGGGAGAGGCAGGCGCCAGGGACTGTGGTGCGGCTGCCCTCCCTCCCCTCCACTATATATAGGGGCCCTGGGGGGCGCCGGCCCCTGCGAGATCCAATCTCCAGGGGGGCGGCGGCCAAGGGGTGGCTTCCCCCCCAAGCCAAGTGGGGGGCGCCCCCACCCCTAGGGTTTCCAACCCTAGGCGCAGGGGAGGCCCAAAGGGGGGCGCACCAGCCCACCAGGGGCTGGTTCCCCTCCCACTTCAGCCAATGGGGCCCTCCAGGATAGGTGGTCCCACCCGGTGGACCCCCGGGACCCTTCCGGTGGTCCCGGTACAATACCGGTGACCCCCAAAACATTCCCGGTGGCCGAAACTGGACTTCCTATATATAATTCTTCACCTCCGGACCATTCCGGAACTCCTCGTGACGTCCGGGATCTCATCCGGGACTCCGAACAAATTTTGGGTTACCGCATACTAATATCTCTACAACCCTAGCATCACCCAACCTTAAGTGTGTAGACCCTACGGGTTCGGGAGACATGCAGACATGACCGAGACGACTCTCCGGTCAATAACCAACAGCGGGATCTGGATACCCATGTTGGCTCCCACATGTTCCACGATGATCTCATCGGATGAACCACGATGTCGAGGATTCAATCAATCCCGTATACAATTCCCTTTGTCAATCGGTACGTTACTTGCCCGAGATTCGATCGTCGGTATCCCAATACCTCGTTCAATCTCGTTACCGGCAAGTCACTTTACTCGTACCGTAATGCATGATCCCGTGACCAAACACTTGGTCACATTGAGCTCATTATGATGATGCATTACCGAGTGGGCCCAGAGATACCTCTCCGTCATACGGAGTGACAAATCCCAGTCTCGATCCGTGCCAACCCAACAGACACTTTCGGAGATACCCGTAGTGCACCTTTATAGTCACCCAGTTACGTTGTGACGTTTGGTACACCCAAAGCACTCCTACGGCATCCGGGAGTTACACAATCTCATGGTCTAAGGAAATGATACTTGACATTGGAAAAGCCCTAGCAAACGAACTACACGATCTTTGTGCTATGCTTAGGATTGGGTCTTGTCCATCACATCATTCTCCTAATGATGTGATCCCGTTATCAATGACATCCAATGTCCATAGTCAGGAAAACATGACTATCTGTTGATCAACGAGCTAGTCAACTAGAGGCTCACTAGGGACATGTTGTGGTCTATGTATTCACACATGTATTACGATTTCCGGATAACACAATTATAGCATGAACAATAGACAATTATCATGAAAAAGGAAATATAATAATAACCATTTTATTATTGCCTCTTGGGCATATTTCCAACAATCTACTGTATTCCAACTTTTCTATGGCAAAAACTCGTTAAAGAAAACCATAGAGCCATCGAAATAAGCACACAACGCAAAGAAAACAGAATTTGTCAAAACAAAGCAGTCTGTAGCAATCTGACTATTTCGAATACTTCTGTAACTCCAAATATTCTGAAAAATTAGGACGACCAGGGTAATTTGTATATTAATCTTCTGCAAAAAGAATCAGGGAAAAAGCTCTTTTCTATGATTTATGAAAATTATTTTCGTGAGTGCATAAGTTTCTGTTTTTCAGCAAGATCAAACAACTATCACCCAAGAAGTTCCAACAAGCTCTATCTTTATAGCCATTAAGATAGCCTTTGAGATTTCAATGATGCTCACATGAAAGATAATAATTGAAACACAAAGAGAGCATTCTGAAACATATGACAAACACATTTAAGTCTAACATACTTCCTATGCATAGGAATTTTATAAGCAAAAAAATTATTAAGACAAGAAACATCTAACATATGCAAAGAAGAGGAATAAAACATTGACGATCTCAACATAACGAGAGGTAATTTAGTAATATAAAAATTCCCACCACAATATTTTCCTCTCTCATAATAATTACATGTGGGATCATAATCAAATTCAACAATATAGCTATCATATAAAATTTTCTCTTCATGATCCACATGCAAAAAAGTTTTATAATCTTCCAAGATAGTGGGATTAACACCAACTAAAGTCATGACCTTTCCAAACCCACTTTCATAAAAAATTCATAAGATTGAACACTCTCCAAATATGTGGGATTATTTTTACCTAAAGTTGACACTCTTCCAAACCCACTTTCAATGCTATTGAAAAAATTATTATCAATATCATATTCATCATGAGGCATAAATAAATTTTCAAGATCATAAGAAACATCATCACCCCAATCATGATCATTGCAATAACTGGTGGACATATCAAAATTAGCATCCCCAAGCTTGGGGTTTTACATATTATTAGCACAATTGACATTAATAGAATTTATAGTAAAATCATTGCAATCATGCTTTTCATCCAAGGAGCTATCGTGACTCACTTCATAAATTTCTTCATCGCAATTTAAAGATTCACAAATCTCAAGCAAAACTTCATAAAGATAATCTAGTGCACTCAACTCACTAGCAATTGGTTCAACATGATTGGATCTTTTAAAAAGATTAGCAAGTGGATGAGGATCCATATCAATAATTTTTTAGCAAGTGAAGATGCAAGCATATAGAAGGCACATGGCAACACAAGCAAACAAAAGATCGAACGAGAAAAAGGGGAACGAAAAAGAGGGCTAATAAAAAGACAAATTTTTGTGAAGTGGGGGAGAGGAAAACGAGAGGCATGTGGCAAATAATGTAAATTGTGAGGAGATAAGATTTGTGATTAGGAACCTGGTATATGTTGAAGATCCTCCCCGGCAACGGCGCCAGAAATTCCTTTTGATGTCGCTTGAAGCAACGTCGGTATTTCCCCAAAGAGGAAGGAATAATGTAGCACATCGGTGGTAGGTATTTCCCTCAGATATGAAACCAAGGTTATCGAACTAGTAGCAGAAGCAAGCAACACAACATAAACAGCCCCTGCACATAGATAACAAATCCTCGCAGCCCGACGTGTTAAAGGGGTTGTCAATCCCTTCCGGGGTAGGGCGCCTCAAGATAGGCGAACGGACGTGAGATAAAATTGTAGTAGATTGATAGATCGAACGCCAAACAAAAAAAATAGAAATAAAACGCAGCAAAGTATTTTTGTATTTTTGGTTTAGTAGATCTAATAATAAATGCAAGGAAAAAGTAGATCATAAAGGCAAATATATGAGAAAGAGACCCGGGTGCCGTAGGTTTCACTAGTGGCTTCTCTCGAGAAAAATAGCAAACGGTGGGTAAACAAATTACTGTTGGGCAATTGACAGAACTTGAAATAATCATGATGATATCCAGGCAATGATCATCATACATGCATCACATCCAAGATTAGTAGACCGACTCCTGCCTGCATCTACTACTATTACTCCACACATCGACCGCTATCCAACATGCATCTAGTGTATTAAGTTCATGAAACAACGGAGTAATGCAATAAGAATGATGACATGATCTAGACAAGATCTATCTATGTAGAGATAGACCCCATCGTTTTATCCTTAGTAGCAACGATACATACGTGTCGTTTCCCCTTCTGTCACTAGGATCAACCACCGTAAGATCGAACCCACTACAAAGCACCTCTTCCCATTGCAAGATAAATAGATCAAGTTGGCCAAACAAAACCCAAATATCAGAGAAGAAATACGAGGCTATAAGAGATCATGCATAAAAGAGATCAAAGAAACTCAAATACTTTCATGGATATAAAAAGATAGATCTGATCATAAACTCAAAGTTCATCGATCCCAACAAACACACCGCAAAAGAGCTACATCATATGGATCTCCAAGAGACCATTGTATTGAGAATTCAACGAGAGAGAGGAAGCCATCTAGCTACAAACTACGAACCCAAAGGTCTACAAAGAACTACTTACACATGATCAGAGAGGCACCAATGGAGGTGGTGAACCCCATCCGAGATGGTGTCTAGATTGGATCTGGTGGTTCTGGACTCTGCGGCGGCTTGATGAATATTTCGTCGACTCCCCTAGGGTTTCTGGAATATTGGGGTATTTATAGAGCAAAGATGCGGTCCGGGGGGCACCCGAGGTGGGCACAACCCACCAGGGCGCGCCTGGGCCTCCTGGCGCGCCCTGGTGGGTTGTGCCCCCTCGGGGCATCCCCAGGCGCAGCCAGGGCCCATTACGTTCCTTTTGGTCCAAAAAAATCTCCGTCAAGTTTCGTTGCATTTGGACTCCGTCTGATATTGATTTCCTGCGATCTAAAAAACATGCAGAAAACAGCAACTGGCACTTGGCACTTTGTCAATAGGTTAGTACCAAAAAACGATATAAAATGACTATAAAATGATTATAAAACATCCAAGATTGATAATATAATTGCATGGAACAATCAAAAATTATAGATACGTTGGAGACGTATCATAGACTTATAGCAAGGCACACATCAAGTCTGGTACACAGCATTGTATACATGATAGAACCGATGGCTGAGGCATAGGGAATGCCTTTCATTTTCTCTATCTTCTGCACTGGTCGGGCATTGAGTCTGAGTCAACTTCACACCTTGTAACACAGGCAAGAACCCTTTCTTTGACTAATCCATTTTTAACTTCTTCAAAACTTTATCAAGGTATGTGCTTTGTGAAAGTCCAATTAAGTGTCTTGATCTATATCTATAGATCTTGATGCCCAATATATAAGCAGCTTCACTGAGGTCTTTCATTGAAAAACTCTCATTCAAGTATCCTTTTATGCTACCCAGAAATTCTATATCATTTCCAATCAACAATATGCCATCCACATATAATATCAGAAATGCTATAGATCTCCCACTCACTTTCTTGTAAATACAGGCTTCTCCAAAAATCTGTGTAAAACCATATGCTTTGATCACCTCATCAAAGCGTATATTCCATCTCCGAGATGCTTGCACTAGTCCATAAATGGATTGCTAGAGCTTGCACACTTTGCTGGAGCTTGCATCATCATATACAACTCTTCTTTAGAAATCCATTAAGGAATGCAGTTTTGATGTCCATTTCCCAAGTTCCATAATCATAAAATGCAGCAATTACTAACATGATTTGGACAGACTTAAGCATCGCTACGGGTGAGAAGGTCTCATCGTAGTCAACTCCTTGAACTTGTCGAAAACCTTTCGCAACAAGTCGAGCTTTGTAGACAGTAACATTACCATCAACGTTAGTATTCTTCTTGGAGATCCATTTATTCTCTATGGCTTGCCGATCATCGGGCAAGTGAACCAAAGTCCACACTTTGTTCTCATACATGGATCCCATCTAAGATTACATGGCCTCAAGCCATTTCGCGGAATCTCGGCACATCATCGCTTCCTCATAGTTCGTAGGTTCGTCATGGTCTAGTAACATGACTTCCAGAACAGGATTACCGTACCACTCTAGTGCGGAATGTACTCTGGTTGACCTACGAGGTTCGGTAGTAACTTGATCTGAAGTTTCATGATCATCATCATGAGCTTCCTCACTAATTGGTGCAGGCATCACTAGAACTGATTTCTATGAGGAACTACTTTCCAATTCAAGAGAAGGTACAATTACCTCATCAAGTTCTACTTTCCTCCCACTATCTTCTTTCGAGAGACACTCCTTCTCTAGAAAGGATCCATTTTTAGCAACAAATATCTTGCCTTCGAATCTGTGATAGAAGGTGTACCCAACAGTTTCTTTTGGGTATCCTATGAAGACGCACTTCTCCAATTTGGATTCGAGCTTATCAGGTTGAAGCTTTTTCACATAAGCATCGCAACCCCAAACTTTAAGAAACGACTTCTTGGATTTCTTGCCAAACCATAGTTCATACGGTGTCGTCTCAACGGATTTAGATGGTGCCCTATTTAACGTGAATGCAACTGTCTCTAATGCATAACCCAAAACAATAGTGGTAAACCGGTAAGTGACATCATAGATCGCACCATATCTAATAAAGTACAGTTATGACATTCGGACACAGCATTACACTGTGGTATTCCAGGTGGCGTGAGTTGTGAAACTATTCCACATTGTTTTAAATGAAGGCCAAACTCGTAACTCAAATATTCGCCTCCGTGATCAGATCATAGAAACATTATTTTCTTGTTACGATGATTCTCCACTTCACTCTGAAATTCTTTGAACTTTTCAAATGTTTCAGACTTGTGTTTCATTAACTAGATATACCCATATATGCTCAAATCATCTGTGAAGGTCAGAAAATAATGATACCCGCCGCGAGCCTCAACACTCATCGGACCGCATACATCGCTATGTATTATTTCCAATAAGTCAGTAGCTCGCTCCATTGTTCTGAAGAACAGAATCTTAGTCATCTTGCCCATGAGGCATGGTTCGCAAGCATCAAATGATTCATAATCAAGTGATTCAAAAAGTCCATCTACATGGAGTTTCTTCATGCGCTTTACACCAATATGACCTAAACGGCAGTGCCACAAATATGTTGCACTATCATTATCAACTTTGCATCTTTTGGCATCAATATTATGAATATGTGTATCACCACGAGCAAGATTCAACAAAAATAGACCACTCTTCAAGGGTGCATGAGCATAAAAGGTATTACTCATATAAATAGAACAATCATTATTCCTTGATTTAAATGAATAACCGTCTCACATCAAACAAGATCCAGATATAATGTTCATACTCAATGCTGGCACCAAATAACAATTATTTATGTCTAAAACTAATCCCGAAGGTAGATGTAGAGGTAGCACTACAAAAAAAGACACATCCGTGACATTTAGGGCCGAACGAAATTTTTTCTGTCATACTTATGACACTTCTATGACGCTAATTGTGACAAAACCCGGTATCATCATAGATGTGGTGGGCTCCTACTTCTATGACAAAAAATCATGACAGAAAATGGGCTTTCCGTCCTGGGCGGCCGGAGACGCAGCTGCATGACATTCTTTGGGCCGTCCATGACGGAAAAAACCATGGTAGAAGCGAGGGCGAGGAAAATATCGGGGGAGTTCCTAGTTACGATGGGTGGTCGGGGGCCAAGAGATGTGCGTTTCTCTCGTACGTACGCGCGTGTGTTCGAGGCGTTGGGCTCTAACTGAACCCGAGCGAGTAGTTGGGCTCTAACTGAACCCGAGCGATTGCACTGCAGGCTACGCGTTAGTGAACCCGAGCGATCGATCGATGGCTGTTAACTGAACCCGATCGAGCGTTTCCTTCGTTCGCCACTGCTGCTAACTGAAGCGGATCGAACCTGCTGCCTCCTTCCCTTATTGAACAGTGAGCGTTGTTGGGGGGGGTTTGGATGAACAGTTCCTGGTGGGGGGGTTGGATGAACAGGACACCGTGTTGCCGCTGGATGACCAGGACCCGGATCGATCGAGCCGGTTGGGTGTGGATGAACAGGACCCCGTGGAGGGAAGGTTGAACAGTAGCCGGTGGAGGGCTGGTTGAACAGTAGCCGGTGGAGGGCTGGATGAACAGTAGCCCGTGGAGGGGTGGTTGAATAGGACCCCGTGGAGGCTGGTTGAACAGTAGCCGGTGGAGGAGCGCGCGGTGGAGGCTGGATGAACAGAAGCCCGTGGATGAACAGTCGCAGGTGGAGGCTGGAGGAGGTCGATGGTGGATGAACAGTCGCAGGTGGAGGCTGGAGGAGGTCGATGGTGGATGAACAGTAGCCCGTGGAGGCTGGAGGAGGTCGACGGTGGAGACGAACAGTATCCCGTGGAGTCCCGTTTTGCGGTACGCCACACCCCTCCCGATGAACAGGACCCCCATTTCGACCGTAGCGCTCCAACACAAGTCTGTTTCCTCCATTTTGCAGTACGCCACACCCCTCCCGGTCGATAGGACCCCGTTTCGACCGTAGGAGGTCCAACAGAACTCTGTTTCCTCCGTTTTGCGGTACGCCAGACCCGTCCTGATGAAAAGGATCCCGTTTCGACCATGGTTGGTCGAACACAAGGCCGTTTCCCATGTTCTGCGGTACGCCAGGCCTCGTTTCCCTCGGTTGTTCCGTCCAAGCCGGTTGGCTCCCGATGAACACGACGACGCATTCCGTTCCGACCCAGCCGGTTGGCTCCCCATGAACACGACGACGACGCAGTTTCTCCGTTCCGACCCAGCCATGTACACGAGCCCTGGCCGTACGTATGCGCGAGTAGGCGTTCGAGACCCCGCCCGTATGTACGTACGTTGCCGTATTTTCTTTCTTGCACCATGGCCGCTATACGTAAGTGTACATGCAACGTGCACGCCTCTACTACGACATGTGCACGCCTCTACTACGACATGTGCGCGCCTCTACATCGACCAGTATGTACGTACACGTTCGTGACCAAAATGACAACGCTACGTACGCTTCGACCAGGTGGGTCCCGACTGTCGCGCTTCCTTGTGTGCGAAGATGTAGCTGGTGGGTCCCAGCAGTCAGGGGGAGAAAACATTATTTTTCAGGGTAAAAAGGATGCAGTTGCATGCATGCGTCCATGGGCGTGGTGCGTCCCCACTGTCAGCCTCTCACGTAGTCATCTTCCGATGACTCTCGGTTGTTGACCACACCATGCCGAGCGCACCAATGCCGGTGGACGACGGCGAGGCCCCAGACTGGAATGACCCGGAGATGGGGAAGACGCGGCAGTGGAGTTGCAGATGGAGAGGAGTGGGAAACTTGACAGGTACGGGTGCACGGCACCACTGCCGCCCACGGGAGACAGGAGCAAGAACATAGGTAGATGAAGGAGCATGGCTGTTGGATTAACATTCAACGGTCCAGCTACTAGAATCATTTGTTGATTAAGTTGACAAAGCCCTGCATACACGTCTGCTTAGTAGGCCCACAAGTCAGCCACCAAATCTGTCGGGTCCCAGTTGTCATCGGGAGGAATGGTTTTTTTCGCATAACAAGGAGGCACTTCCTTCTGTGCAAAGATACAGCCGGTGGGTCCCAGCTGTCAGGGGGAGGAAACAGCTAAATAAGGAGGAACTTTCCTTGCGTGCGACCATGGACCTCGTGGGTCCCAGCCGTCAGGCTCTCCATGTACAGTCCTCTTCCGATGACTCCCGTATGTTGACCACGCCGCGCCGAGCGCAGCGAGGTGGTGGACGACGGCGAGGCCCCAGACTGGAATGACCCGGAGATGGGGAAGACACGACAGTGGAGTTGCAGACAAAGAGGAGTGGGAAACTTGACTGGTTTGGGTGCGGTTGTTGGGGAACGTAGTAATTTCAAAATTTTCCTACGCACACGCAAGATCATGGTGATGCATAGCAACGAGAGGGGAGAGTGTTGTCCACGTACCATCGTAGACCGTAAGCGGAAGCGTTATGACAACGCAGTTGATGTAGTCGTACGTCTTCACGATCGACCGATCCTAGCACTGAAAGTACGACACCTTCGCGATCTACAAACGTTCGGCTCGATGATGTCCCATGAACTCACGATCGAGCAGAGTGTCGAGGGAGAGCTTCGTCAGCACGACGGCGTGATGACAGTGACGATGAAGCTACCGGCGCAGGGCTTCGCCTAAGCACTACGACGGTATGACCGAGGTGGATTATGGTGGAGGGGGGCACCGCACACGGCTAAGAGATCAATGATCAACTTGTGTGTCTATGGGGTGCCCCCTGGCCACGTATATAAAGGATGGAGGGAGGAGGAGGCGGGCCCTCATAGGGCGCGCCCAAAGTGTGGAGTCCTACTAGGACTCCCTCGTCCTAGTAGGATTCCACCTCCCACATGCAATAGGAAAAGGGGAAGGGAGAAGGAGAAGGAAGGAAGGAGGCGGCCCCCTTCCCTAGTCCAATTCGGACCAGTCCATGGGGAAGGGACGCGGCCAACCTTCACGCCTTTCTCTCCTTTCCTGTATGGCCCATTAAGGCCCAATACGAATTCCCGTAACTCTCCGGTACTCCGCAAAATACCTGAATCACTCGGAACCTTTCCGATGTCCTTTTATAGCCTTCCAATATATCGATCTTTACGTGTCGACCATTTCGAGACTCCTTGTCATGTCCCTGATCTCATCCGGGACTCCGAACTATCTTCGGTACATCAAAACACATAAACTCATAATACCCATCGTCACCGAACGTTAAGCGTGCGGACCCTACGGGTTCGAGAACTATGTAGACATGACTGAGACACGTCTCCGGTCAATAACCAATAGCGGAACCTGGATGTTCATATTGGCTCCCACATATTCTACGAAGATCTTTATCGGTCAAACCGCATAAAAACATACGTTGTTCCCTTTGTCATCTATATGTTACTTGCCCGAGATTCGATCGTCGGTATCTCAATACCTAGTTCAATCTCGTTACCGGCAAGTCTCGTTACTCGTTCCGTAATGCATCATCCCGCAACTAACTCATTAGTCACATTGCTTGCAAGTCTTATAGTGATGTGCATTACCGAGAGGGCCCAAAGGTACCTCTCCGATACACGGAGTGACAAATCCTAATCTCGATCTATGCCAACTCAACAAACACCATCGGAGACACCTGTAGAGCATCTAAGTAATCACCCATTTATGTTGTGACATTTGATAACACACAAGGTGTTCCTCCAAATTCGGGAGTTGCATAATCTCATAGTCTGAGGAACATGTATAAGTCATGAAGAAAGCAGTAGCAATGAAACTGTAACGATCATAATGCTAAGCTAACGAATGGGCCTTGTCCATCACATCATTCTCCTAATGATGTGATCCCGTTCATCAAATGACAACACATTTCTATGGTTAGGAAACATAACCATCTTTGATAAACGAGCTAGTCAAGTAGAGGCATACAAGGGACACTTTGTTTTGCCTATGTATTCACACATGTACTAAGTTTCCGGTTAATACAATTCTAGCGTGAATAATAAAAATTTATCATGAAATAAGGAAATAAATAATAACTTCATTATTGCCTCTAGGGCATATTTCCTTCAGTATCCCACTTGCACTAGAGTCAATAATCTAGTTGACATCGCCATGTGATTTAACACCAATAGTTCACATCACCATGTGATTAACACCCATAGTTCACATCGCCATGTGACCAACACTCAAAGGGTTTACTAGAGTCAGTAATCTTAGTTCACATCGCCATGTGATTAACACCCAATGAGTACTAAGCTGTGATCATGTTTTGCTTGTGAGAGAAGTTTAGTCAACGGGTCAGCCATCTTCAGATCCGTATGTATTTTGCAAATTTCTATGTCAACAATGCTCTGCACGGAGCTACTCTAGCTAATTGGTCCCACTTTAAATATGTATCCAGATTGAGACTTAGAGTCATCTGGATCAGTGTCAAAACTTGCATCGACGTAACCCTTTACGACGAACCTTTTGTCACCCCCATAATCGAGAAACATATCCTTATTCCACTAAGGATAATTATGACTGCTGTCTAGTGATCTACTCCTAGATCACTATAGTACTCCCTTGCCAAACTCAGTGTAGGGTATACAATAGATCTGGTACACAGCATGGCATACTTTATAGAACCTATGGCTGAGGCATAGGGAATGACTTTCATTCTCTTTCTATCTTCTGCCGTGGTCGGGCTTTGAGTCTTACTCAATTTCACACCTTGCAACACAGGCAAGAACTCCTTTGATTGTACCATTTTGAACTACTTCAAAATCTTGTTAAGGTATGTACTCATTGAAAAATCTTATCAAGCGTCTTGATCTATCTCTATAGATCTTTATGCTCAATATATAAGCAGCTTCACCGAGGTCTTTCTTTGAAAAACTTCTTTCAAACACTCCTTTTGTTGGGGAACGTAGTAATTTCAAAAATTTCCTACGCACACGCAAGATCATGGTGATGCATCACTACAAGAAATATGTCAACTTGTGACCCTCACTATTGGCCGCTGAAAGGTCATAGTTTTTCATTTACGACCTTTTTGTGACCAAAAACAGAAGGTCAAAAGCTGGCGGTCGTAAACTGAAATTGACGACCTTCTGTAAAAGGTCGTTGGTTCTTCGACCAAAATTTTGGTCACTAGCAGCCTCCCCAGACCACCTAGGATCCAGCGTGGCAAGCTGACGTGGATAAGAATCAGCCCGGTCCAATTCGGTGTTTTACATGGGCCGAACCCATTAATTCAACCTTTTTACTGTATATTTTTTCGGTGAATTTTCTCTAGCTACATGGGCTTGGCCCAACAATTTGGCCTTTTTTTATTTTGGGCCATGGCCTTTTTAGTTTTTAGTCTATATTTTTCAATCTGGTCCCACAAGTCAGATGGGTCCTAGTTGTCATAATCTCCTATATTGGTCCCACATGTAAAAAATGTGAGCATTGTTTAGATTATTTTCACAAATGGGCCCACTAATCAGGTTTCCATTTCACACGTCTTCAAATCACACAAATAATCAATATTTTAAATAGAACAAAAAAATGTAGAATTTCTTAGGCCTGGAGCTTCTGTACATAATCTATTACAATCTGTGCATAGTTTATTACAACCCAGATATGCCTACTATTACAGTACTATAATATTTACAGTTTATTACGGTCAAACAGAACAAATCTTTGCTATGTAGGGCTACACGCCGCTTCGAACTTGAAATTTCCTAGGCCTGGAGCTCCTGTAAAAGGGTGAACACAAAGGCATTAGAGTACCATTTTCATTCTTGGAGTAGATATTCCAACCTCTAGGTTTAGTGTATAGACAATCTAGAAAATATATATTTAACAAAATTTCACAGAAATGCAGATTTATGGATCGAATGTATGATAAAGCAACAGATTCAAACAACTTCAAATTAATGAATTGATGTTTTAGAGACCAATTATATCAGAACACTAGATGTTTCCAATGCATATTCGCAGAACCTTGGCATACTCACAAAATCTTAAATCAATCCTAAATCAGTGTTGCCTACAAGAAACACTCATCAGTCTCATGTTTTGAAAAGCAACGTGGGTGAAACCAAGTCAAAATAAGGAGCATAACAAATTCATGGCAACAAAAATTAGCTTGTGATCCATAACACATTATTTATTCTTTACAAAGTAGAATTTCCGTAGATATCATTTCCAGACACCAAATAGAAAGTAACATGTACAGAATGTGACAGCATTTAGTTCACTTTATTGTACAAGTTGGGTCCAGTTTACTCGGTTGGACAAGATGCATTTGTTAACTACGAAGAGAATGACACTATTATGCGAGATAATTGTTGTGTCGCTAACAATCACCATGTAAGAATGTTTTGCTGTAGCAATACATGAACATCAAGTGAGAGTGGTGTTTTGTTCTTACCACAGCGGAACAATTGAGATAATGCCCGATTCACCTTGCTTCTCCACAAGACTCGACCAGCAGCACGCATCCTTGAAGGAACCAGTGGCGCTGTTTGCTCCCTTGGCCCAGCTCCTTGCTGCGGAGGATGGCCAGTACTTGGATGCGGAGCCCGCTGCACACGGCATATTGTGTCACTACTTGCAGCAACAGAAGGAACTCACATATCATAGAACTTGCAGCAAGTTAAAAATGTAATAGGACCGATATATGTCTACGAAGCAATAGGTCAACTAGAGATTCATGTCTAGAATTTGCTAGAGAAGAAAATAACAAGTCAGGATACATAATATATCTGCCAAAAGAAGGACTGATATCAATCAGACCCTTTAATTTTAAAGAACATGGTTTCGATTTGTTCTTTGCATATTTCATGAGACTTAGAAGCACATTCACTTTAGCGACTCATCTTTTCAAGCATTCAATCAAATGGCCCTATAATACCAGACAAAGAGGAGTTGTAGTGGTATGCACTTATCACATATACACGAACCATGCTTAAAATCCACACATATATATACATATCCCAATAGAACAGAGCTAGTAAGCAAACTAGCAGCCGTGCACTTGATGTCTTGTACTAACAGTTAAGAACACATAAAACTGAACTGCAACAAGAAGAATTGCATAAGACAAGCTCATGTATAAGCTGTGACATAAGTGTGGCTATTAAAGCGAAACATATTTCATATATGGCTATATGCCAAATAATCACTATTTACCATTAGCAAAAAAGGCACAGCGTACAGGGTTTTGATTTTCCACCATAATTGCATATAAATGTGACTGGTCTGTCCACTGATAAAGAAAAAACAACTAAAATTGTAATTCACTTAAACAGAGTAATCATATGCCTAACTATGTTATCAGATGGCAGGTGAACAATTCTAGCAAACGCAAAAATAGTATGATCAGTTGGGATCACTTCTGATTTTGCTTGCTCACACACCAACCACAAACGTGATCACAGCCAAGTATTTAACCAGTTTGCCGCAATAGAGCAATGCCCAATCCTTACACATGTATAATGGCATGAATATGCCAGTTAGACCTAGATGTTACTAACAAGTGTTCTTTGCAGAATTAATGAATAAGTGTAGTATTTCTGACTAGCCAGAATTAATCTTTGTGCATACATCCTGCCATGTTGTTCCTTGCCAAATAAGCTCCCAAAAGCAGTATTAATAAAATTGAAACAGAATAACACTTAGAGGACTACAGGAACCACAACAAGAAATTTTCTGTTGCGAGTAAGCTGCTTGTCGTTGTCCATTTGCTCCCACCAAGTCAACCTATTATGCATCCCCTGATCATCAGCGAATGGAGTTCCCTTCTTCCAGTGGAAGAAGTGGTATGTAATCCGAAATGAAGATTCAATTAGGAAAGCAATGACAATAGAGAAATAATTTCATGCTATAATCTTATGAGAAAAATAGCAATAATTTGTACTTCTAGAATTGAGGTTGGGCCAACTAGAACTGCAGTATTTACTGCCAGAATGATTTCATGAATTTTGCCACTACATTATTATATTTAAAGTAGCAAAAGAATGATTAAATGCAGGCTATTTATTTGGCTATTATGAAAAAGTAAACCTTCAAACTAGAATACACTTTATTAGTTGGCAGGATTGGCGAATGCGTCGTAGCAATTTGTAGCTAGGGGAGACGAAGGGTGGGCAGATGCGAACGTAATCGGCGCCACCAACGACGAAGATGGAGTTGCACAGGCCATCTATGACTACGCCTTCTAACAGCCACTGACACCAAGGCGCACTGGGACAGGATTGTCGTCCCACAGTGTTGTTCCCAAATAACAAGTTTTGTTCAAACATCTATCAGCAAGATTATTCAGTATTGCAGTCACAGCACTCGCCAAGAATTTTAAGCACTTGAAGCATTAGGCAGATCTTTTTTTTGGCCAAGCTACTTTGTACTCCACTTGTTATGTTGACAAATAATAACCAGGATAATCAAAGATCATGTACAGTACCATGGTTGAGAATTCAGATCTACGGAGAATTTTGCTAATCAGCCATTGCAGCAAAAAAATGTTTGGTATACAACCGGTCTCTCTATTTACACACCGAATCAATCAATGCCTTCCTGAACAATATGTCTTCCTGAAGAACATGAGAGAAGCAAAAGCCTCTTAGTACATTTGACAGGCTAAATTATGACCACACGAAGCAAGCAATAGAGGTAAACAAACATGAATTGAGGTAAACAAACACGATCCACGGGAGTCGAGGACGTGTAAGGGAGGGAGGGAGGGAGGGAGGGGAGGGGGAGAGGTGGGTACCGCAAAGTGGCCGAGGTTGGCGAGTGTCTAGGCCATGCCGGGGGTGCAGCTGAAGATGGAGAGGATGAGGAGCCAGGAGACGAAGAGGATGAAGATGTGGGTGGTCCAGACCCCCAGGTACATGAACCACTCGATGTTCTTGTTCAGATCCGGCGGGGGCACTGCCTGCACGTACAGCTTCGCCATCGATCCCCTCGCCCTACCGGCACGCGTGCTGCGGGGTGGTGGCTCCTCACGTCCAGCTCGGCGTCCCGGGAGCCGTGGGATAGGGCGACACAGAGGAGTCAAGGGGGCAGAGGAAGGTGACGATTTGGGGCCCCTCTCGATCTGGATCCGGAAGTTGCTGCTCGCTTCGATTTGGGGCCGCCCTCCCTTGCGTGCGGTATGGAGATAGGGCGAGGGGAGAGGGGCGGCGGCGGCGAGGTCGCTGGTGACGGAGCACGGCGGCGGCTGTGGGTAGGGTTTGGGGTGGGGCAGAGAGAGCTGTGGGCATGGCGGATTTGACGGCGGCGGGGGGTGGGTGGGTGGGTGCGGCGGATGTGGAGGAGAGGAGAGGAGGTAAGGAGGGCGCCGCCGGTGGCGACGGGGAGCTAGGGATAGAGAGGGGTGGCGGCATCGATCTGGATCGGGGAGAGACAGAGAGGGAGGCGGCGGGCGGAAGGAAGGGAGGAAAGGTGACTGAGGTGATCCGCGGTGGGTTTCTTTAGATGGATGGATGGATGGTGAGATTGCTAGCAATGGATGGTAGGATGTTGTGACGCCCGTATAATCAAGCTACAGTAAACCTCTGGTGATGGTGCCACGTCACCTCGGTTACTGTTGATAAACTCGAGTTAGTTCAAAAACGATTCAAGTTAAAATATAAAATATAGGCAAACAGTAAAGTTTTCAAATATCGAAACTAAAATGTTTGGGTTGTGTCAAATAAATCGTAAGTAATTATGGTGGAGAAACCCACATTTTTATAAAATAATTAAAGCACTAAAATAAGTAAAACAGTGGTAAAACTATTAATTAAATGCCTTTTTAAGAATTGTAAAAATGTAAACTATTTTGATTGTGTACCAAACACTTTGTGGCAGTAGGGTAAACTAAAGCATTAATTTAGGGACTAGGCTTATGTTTTATAAAACTAAAATAAAATAAGAACCTATAATAAATAAGTAAAAGAAAAGAAAATACAAAAACAGAAAACAAAGCTAACAAAAAGAAAAGAAAAGGGAGAAACCCCCTCCCCCTGGGCCGAATGGCCCAGCTAGCCAGCAGGCCACCAGCCCAAAAGGCCCAACTGGCCACCCCATTCCCCTTAACCCCCACGCTCCTGAAACCCTAGCACGTAACCCCCCACTCCTCCCCGATCCCTCTCGTCTCCCCACCCCACCCACGGGTGGATCTGAATCGGGGGTAACCAACGCCCCCGACCCCTCTGCCGCTGCCGTTGCGCGCCATCGCCCCTCGTCGCCGGTGGCCCGGACGCCACCCGATTCCGTCGCCCCACTCCCCCCACGTTCGCTTCCTCTTCCCCCGATCTGGATCGGGGGGCAACTACTCCAGCGCCCAGCGCTCGCCGCCGTCGCCGGACCTCACCGTCGGCCGAAGCCCCCCCTACGCCGCCGAACCTCGTCGTCCCTGCTGCCGTCGACCACGCCGGCGCCGCCCCGTCCACGGTCTCCTCCGCACCGGCCGACCCCGAGCCCGCTGCCCTTTCCCTACCGCCCTCGTGAGCCTCCCCTCTCCTCCCCTTTTCCCCATGCTGCTGCTCCCACGGGCCACGACCCGCACGCGCGCCTTGCTCGCCCTGCACCTCCTCACACTACTGGAATCAGCTAATTTTCCATCTGCCAACTCTTTGTCGTCTGCTAGCTGACAGCAAAGAAGCTCTTTGCCATCAGCTACCCAAAAGCAGACGGCAAAGAAGCTCTTTGCCATCTGCGAGCTCTTTGCCATCTGCCAGCAGACGACAAAGAATCTTTGCCGTCCGCTGGCAGACGGCAAAGAGTGAGGTGGCCCCCACCCCCCGCCCGTTTGGGAACAACTTAACGGCCCACCTCTTTGCCGTCTGCTAGCAGACAGCAAAGAGGCAAAAAGGCGGACGGTAAAGAGAGGCGGACGGCAAAGAGGGCACTACCTAACGGCCCGTACCCCCCCCCCCGCCCGTTACTCACTTCTTCTCTCCTCGCCATTCTCTCCTCCCACCCCGCCGCAGCCGCCACCGCCCCCACCAGTCGCCGCCGCCCCGGGGCCCCGCCGCCCCACCGCCCGTCGCCCGCCGTCGCCCCCGCCGCCCCGTCGCCCTCGCCGCCCCGGGGCCCCGCCGCCCCACCGCCCGTCGCCCGCCGTCGCCCCCGCCGCCCCGTCGCCCTCGCCGCCCCGTCGCCCCACCGCCCCGGCTCCCCGCCGCCCCACCGCCCCGTCGCCCCCCGCCCCGGCCCCGCGCCGCCCCGCGCCGCACCGCCCCGGGCCCGGCCCCCCACCGCCCCGTCGCCCCCCGCCCCGGCCCCCCGTCGCCCGGCCCCCAACGCCCCGGGCCCGGCCACCCGCCGCCCCAGGCCGCCTCCTCCACCGCCCCGCCCCCCTCCTCCACCGGCCTCCTCCACCGACACTGCCCTAGGTGAGCCCCCCTTTTTTCTATTTTTTTCTGTTTTTTTTCTTTTTAGTTTTAGTTTTAGTTTAGATTTAGATTTAGTTGTAGTTTTAGGTTTAGTTTTAGTTTAGTTTTAGTTTTAGGTTTAGTTTAGTTTGAGGAAAGAAGAAGAAGAAGAAGAGAAAAAGAGGAGAGGAAGAAGAAGAAGAGGAGGAGGAGAAGAAAAAAGAAGAAGAGGAAGAAGAAGAAGAAAAAAAAGAGGAGAGGAGGAGAAGAAGAAGAGGAAAAAGGAAAGGAAGAAGAAGAAGAGGAGGAGGAGAAGAAAAAAGAAGAAGAGGAAGAAGAAGAAGAAAAAAGAGGAGAGGAGGAGAACAAGAATAGGAAAAAGGAAATGAAGAAGAAGAAGAAGAAGAGGAGGAGGAGAAGAAAAAAGAAGAAGAGGAAGAAAAGGAAGAATAGGAAGAAGAAGAAAAGGAAAAAAGAGGAAAAAACCCCGACCCGACACGGCACCCCGACCCCGACCCGGCACCCCGACACGACACCCCGACCCCGACACCCCGACCCCAACCCCGACCCCGACACCCCGACCCCAACCCCGACCCGGAGCCTGTTGCCGTCCGCGGCTGACGGCAAAGGCCTTTGCTGTCCGCCATGGCAGACGGCAAAATAGCTGATTCCTGTAGTATCACACGCGCGGTGGCCGCGCCCGGCTACGCCCACCGTTTGCCTCGCCGTGTCCTTCCTCTCGCGCGAGGCCTTGCCGCGCTGAACGCCCGTCACCGCTTGCTCCGCCCTGTCGCGGTCCCTCCCGTGGCGCCGCCTCCCTTGGCCGGCGTCGTGGGCGCTGGCGGCCTCGCCACGCCCGTGGCTGGCGCCCCCCTGCCTGTCGATTTGGGCGCTCGCCCAGCCGGGCGCTGACGCCAGCGCCCGTAACCCACATGCCCGCTAGGGCTCCCGTGAGCCACTGACCTTGGGGCCCCACACCCCCTAGAACGTTTTAAAAAAAAGAAGAAGAAAATTAATTAAAAAATAATAAATATATATATATATTATAAATAAATAATTAATAATAAAAATAAATTTAATTAATTAATTATTTAATTAACTAAATTAATTAAGTTAATTAATCTTGTTTAAATTAATCTAATTAGTTAGTTAATTTAATTAAACAGTAGTTAATTAGGTAACAGCCCCTGACAGGTGAGACCCACCTATCAGGTTGACCAGGTCAACGGTCAACGTTGACTGCTGACGTCAGCATGACATCATGCTGATGTCATAAATCCAAATTTCGAATTAAATTAAATAATTAATTAAATTCCAGAAATTATTAAAATCTTTAGAAAATCATATCTTTTAATCCGTAACTCGGATTAAATTATCTTCAACATGAAAGTTGCTCAGAACGACGAGACGAATCCGGATACGCAGCACGTACGTCCGCCACGCGTCCCTAGCATAGTGAACCCGCAACATTTCACCTCCGGCACCTCTGCCCGAAAACGCGAAACAGCGGGAATACTTTCCTGGATGTTCCCCCCCTTCGCCGGTACCACCTACTGTCGCATTTGGACACACCTAGCACCGCTCATTGTCATGTCACGCATCGTCATGCTTGTGTTTGCATTGTATTTACTGTTTCTTCCCCCCTCTTCTCTCCGGTAGACTACGAGACCGACACTTCTGCTGCCCAGTTCGACTATGGAGTTGACGACCCCTCCTACTTGCCAGAGCAACCAGGCAAGCCCCCCACCCTTGATCACCAAATATCGCCTATTCTTCTCTATACTGCTTGCATTAGAAGAGTGTAGCATGTTACTGCTTTCGGTTAATCCTATTCTGCTGCATAACCTGTCATTGTTGCTATAGTTGTTACCCTTACCTGCTATCCTACTTCTTAGAATAGGATGATAGTTGTTTCCATCAGTGGCCCTACATTCTTGTCCGTCTGCCATGCTACTATTGGGCCGTGATCACTGCGGGAGGTGATCACCGGTATATACTTTATACTTTATATACATGACACATGTGGTGACTAAAGTCGGGTCAGCTCGAGGAGTACCCGCAAGTGATTCTGATGAAGGGGCTGAAAGGACAGGTGGCTCCACCCCGGTAGAGGTGGGCCTGGGTTCCTAACGGCCCCTGACTGTTACTTTATGGCGGAGCGACAGGGCAGGTTGAGAACACCTAGGAGAGGGGTGGGCCTGGCCCTGGTCGGCGTTCGCGGATAAATAACACGCTTAACGAGTTCTGGGTATTTGATCTGAGTCTAGCCATTTGGTCTATACGCACTAACCATCTACGCGGGAGTAGTTATGGGTATCCCGGCGTCGTGGTATCAGCCGAAGCTCTTTTTGACATCAGCGACGGAGCGGCGCGCGCCGGATTGGACTGGAACGCCACTAGGATAGGTCTGCTTCCGGCCGCCCTCGCAACATGCAGGTGTGCAATGGGCGATGGGCCCAGACCCCTGCGCGCATGGGATTTAGACCGACGTGTTGACCTCTCGGTTGAGCCTAGGTGGGGCTGCGACGTGTTGATCTTCCGAGGCCGGGCATGACCCAGAAAAGTGTGTCTGGCCAAATGGGATCGAGCGTGTTGGGTTATGTGGTGCACCCCTGCAGGGAAGTTTATCTATTTGAATAGCCGTGTCCCTCGGTAAAAGGACGACCCGGAGTTGTACCTTGACCTTATGACAACTAGAACTGGATACTTAATAAAACACACCCTTCCAAGTGCCAGATATAACCCGGTGATCGCTCTCTAACAGGGCGACGAGGAGGGGATCGCCGGGTAGGATTATGCTATACGATGCTACTTGGAGGACTTCAGTCTACTCTCTTCTACATGCTGCAAGATGGAGGCTGCCAGAAGCGTAGTCTTCGATGGGATTAGCTATCCCCCTCTTATTCTGGCTCTGCAGTTCAGTCCACTGATATGGCCCTTTACACATATACCCATTGCATATGTAGTGTAGCTCCTTGCTTGCGAGTAATTTGGATGAGTACTCACGGTTGCTTTTCTCCCTCTTTTCCCCTTTCTGTACCTGGTTGTCGCAACCAGATGCTGGAGTCCAGGAGCTAGAGATCCCGAGGATGATTCTACATGGAGTTCGGCTTCGAGGAGTAGTTAGGAGGTCCCAGGCAGGAGGCCTTGCCTTTTCGATCGTTGCTACTGTTGTGCTAGCCTTCTTAAGGCAAACTTGTTTAACTTATGTCTGTACTCAGATATTGTTGCTTCCGCTGACTCGTCTATGATCGAGCACTTGTATTCGAGCCCTCGAGGCCCCTGGCTTGTATTATGATGCTTGTATGGCTTATTTATGTTTTAGAGTTGTGTTGTGATATCTTCCCGTGAGTCCCTGATCTTGATCGTACACATTTGCGTGCATGATTAGTGTACGGTCAAATCGGGGCGTCACAGATGTCTGCCATGTCATCGATCCGTGTGACAGATGGTTCCACCAATCAGAGTCTAGCTTATGTAATTGTGTTTTTTCTCTTTTGTTTCTTTCATATTTTTTACCCTCTTATTTCGGCTAAACACTCGACATATTAGCCTCATGTTGTATGTTTAAATGACTCAATATTGTGTTCATATGTGTATCTTGGGACGACAAACAATGTTAATTTGAGGGGTTTTTATTTTCTTTACACAAAAAATCATTTTTCAATTTTTGGAGTGCCATCGGGTTTTTTGTGAAGGACATACCATATATTTGTTGCAAAATTGGACAAAATTATTTTTCTAAAATACTAAGCCATATTTAATGAACAATTGACCAAATAGTTGGGTGTCAAAAGATTCGAGCCACCTCTCTTAAAAAAGACAAATTTCCAGCGATTCAGCAGGAAGCGGGTTGAATTTGAACTGCAGCCCCCTCATAGTTTGCTCTTTATTTTTTCCAAAAATCATTTCTAGGTACATAAATATCTATTTAATCAGAGAAACATCAAAAAATTTCCAAGATTCAACCACTCGCTAGGAACGGTCAAGCCCGCCGTTTTGACCGCATTTTGAAAGGGCATAAAAAATTCAAAAAAAATCAAAAAATTTGGAAAACCTTCGCATTGTGTCATCATATGTGACAAAGTTTCTAGGAAAAATAATAAACTTATAATACGGGAATTATTTTAAAAAAATGTTCTCAGAAATGAGCTATCTTGCGTGAAGATTCATGGTTTCAAGCCAAATGATCAATTTTATGGCCACATTCATGTCATAGTCTGTTCAAATGATCTCATATTGTGCACAAGGGTGCATCTTGGAATTCCAAACAATGTTGCCTAAGGGAGTTTTCATTTTCTTTGCATGAAAAATTCATTTTCCATTTTTCGAGTACCCGAAATGAGTTTTTTTGTTAAGGACCTACCATATATTTGTTGCAAAATTGGACCAAATCAATTTTCTAGAATAAAAGGACATATTTAATGCACAATTGACAAAATGGTTGGGTGTCAAAAGCTTTGATCCATCTCTGATGAAAAAGACAAATTTCCGCCGATTCAGCAGGAAGCGGGTTGAATTTAAACTACAACTGCCTCATAGTTTGCTCTTTATTTTTTCCAAAAATAATTTCTAGGTACATAAGTATCTATTTAATCATAGAAACATCAAAAGGTTTCCAAGATTCAACCACTAGCTAGGAACGGTCAAGCCCGCCGTTTTGACCGCATTTTGAAACGGGCATAAAAAATTCAAAAAAAAATCAAAAAATTGGAAAACCTTCGCATTGTGTCATCATAGGTGACAAAGTTTCCAGGAAAAATAATAAACTTGTAATACCGGAATTATTTTTAAAAAGTGTTCTCAGAAATGAGCTATCATCCGTGAAGATTCATGGCTTTCAAGCCAAATGATCAATCTTATGGCCACATTCATGGCATAGTTTGTTCAAATGATCTCATACAGTGCACAAGGGTGCATCTTGGAATTCCAAACAATGTTGCCTAAGGGAGTTTTCATTTTCTTTGCATGGAAAATTGATTTTCCATTTTTCGAATGCCCGAAATGAGTTTTTTTGTGAAAGACCTACCATATATTTGTTGCAAAATTGGACCAAATCAATTCTCTAAAATACTAGGACATATTTAATGCACAACTGACAAAATCGTTGGGTATCAAAAGCTTTGATCCATCTCTGACGAAAAAGACAAATTTCCGCCGATTTAGGAGGAAGCGGGTTGAATTTAAACTACGACTGCCTCATAGTTTGCTCTTTATTTTTTCCAAAAATCATTTCTAGGTACATAAGTATCTATTTAATCATAGAAACATCAAAAGTGTTCCAAGATTCAACCACTAGCTAGGAACGGTCAAGCCCGCCGTTTTGACCGCATTTTGAAACGGGCATAAAAAATTCAAAAAATCAAAAAATTGGAAAACCTTCGCATTGTGTCATCATATGTGACAAAGTTTCCAGGAAAAATAATAAACTTGTAATACCAGAACTATTTTTAAAAAGTGTTCTCAGAAATGAGCTATCATGCGTGAAGATTCATGGCTTTCAAGCCAAATGATCAATCTTATGGCCACATTCATGGCATAGTTTGTTCAAATGATCTCATATTGTGCACAAGGGTGCATCTTGGAATTCCAAACAATCTTGCCTAAGGGAGTTTTCATTTTCTTTGCACGGAAAATTCATTTTCCATTTTCCGAATGCCCGAAATGAGTTTTTTTTTGTGAAGGACCTACCATATATTTGTTGCAAAATTGGAGCAAATCAATTTTATAAAATACTAGGACATATTTAATGCACAATTGACAAAATGGTTGGGTGTCAAAAGCTTTGATCCATCTTTGGTGAAAAAGACAAATTTCCGCCGATTTAGTTGGAAGCGGGTCAAATTTGAACTGCGGTTGCCTCATACTTTGTTATTTATTTTTTTCCAAAAAATCATTTCTAGGTACATAAGTATCTATTTAATCAGATAAACATCAAAAGTTTTCCAAGATTCAACCACTAGCTAGGAACGGTCATTCCCGTCGTTTTGACCGCATTTTGAAACGGGCATAAAAAATTCAAAAAAAATCAAAAAATTTGGAAACCTTCGCATTGTGTCATTATATGTGGCCAAGTTCCCAGGAAAAATAACAAACTTGTAATACGACAATTATTTTAAAAAAGTGTTCTCAGAAACGAGCTATCACATGTGGAGATCAATGGCTTTCAAGCCAAATGATCAATCTTATGGCCACATCATGGCATAGTTTGTTCAAATGATCTCATATTGTGCACAAGGGTGCATATTGGAATGGAAAACAATGTTTCCTAAGGAAGTTTTCATCTTGTTTGGACAAAAAAACCATTTTCCATTTTTCGACTGCCCAAAAGGAGGTTTTTTTGTGAAGGACCTCCCAAATAATTGTTGCAAAATTGGACCAAATCAATTTTCTAAAATACTAGGACATATTTAATGCACAATTGACAAAATCGTTGGGTGTCAAAAGATTTGATCCACCTCTCGTGAAAAATACAAATTTCCGCCGATTCAGTTGGAAGCGGGTCAAATTTGAACTGTGGCTGCCTCATAGTTTGTTATTTATTTTTTCCAAAAATCATTTCTAGTTACATAAGTACCTATTTAACCATAAATACATGGTTTGGTGGCGATACGTCGAGGTTTGGGCGGTGGCCGAGGGCCCCAACTCTAGAGCGCGTAAACTCGCATGCCCACCGCGTGGTCATCGCGTGACCATGGCGTTGCCATGTGTTCTGGGCGGCCTAGGCATGTCTAGTGGGTTGGGCACTCCCCAGGTAGGTGCTAGGAAGAAAATTACAACAAAAGATTCTCACGAGGAGACCGATCGATGCTCAAACAGGAATCAGCAGCCAAGTGTTTGATTAGCGGTACGGGAAATGTACATGGCTAATGGGCGTGAGTTTTGGCTGAGGATGATCAATTACTAAGAAGTCCGTCTTCACAAATTTTCAGCTCAAAAGGAGGAGCCTAGGTGGTACTTGCTTTGCAAAGTACCACACTAGACATAAATACGAATGTTGAAGCTGGGCTCAAAATAATGAATGGATTGAGCTGGCATTTGGTGGAGGATGGTTATTTGGGCATAGGAAAGCACTGTAGAAAATGGATACTATTTGGACATGCCAAAGTGGTACTTCCTTCACAAAGTGTTGTTCTGAACATAATAGGAAAATGAATATTGTTGAATTATTTTTGAACTAGGGAAGGAAGGTTTTTTTTACATATTTAACGAAGATATGACCCAAAGAATTTATGAGTTTTTTTGGGAATTTTGGGAATGACATAAATATAGGTTGCTTCACAACCTGGAGCAAAAAATGCCACATGGACATGACCCATAGGCAAAACTGATGAGGTGGCGCCTAGTCATAGCAACCCACCACAATTTACAAGGTTATGACTATCTATATTGGTCATGATCAGCTAGAAATAAGGCAGCGGACCAGTGCTATCTGTTTTATGACCATTTCGTGTAAGGAAATTACGACCTTTCTGACCAAAATGGTCGTTATAGTTCAGGGTTTGGAGCCCCCCGAACAGCTTTTGACCAATTGGTCTGAAATGGTCATAGATCTATGACCAATTCTTCCAGGGGACATATTTCTTGTAGTGCATAGCAACGAGAGGGGAGAGTGTTGTCTACGTACCCTCGTAGACCGTAAGCAGAAGCGTTATATCAACGCGGTTGATATAGTCGTACGTCTTCACGATCCGACCGATCCAAGTACCGAAAGCACGACCTCCGAGTTCTGCACACGTTCAACTCGATGACATCCCCGCCTTCTCGATCCAGCAAGAGGGGTGAAGTAGTAGATGAGTTCCGTTAGCACGACGGCGTGGTGACGGTGTTGGTGAAGAACAATCTCCGCAATGCTTCGCCTAAGTACTACGAAAACTATGACGGAGGATAAACTAGAGAGGACGGGGTTGCCGGCACACGGCTTGGTGTTTCTTGATCTCAGTTGGGTGCTAGCCCTACCCCTCTATTTATATGTTGAGCCCTGGGGTCGAAACTTGGAGCAAAAGCCTCCTCAAAGTTGGTGTTGCCCGAAAGGCAAGAGTCCCACTTGGACTCCAGGACCAAATGCCACAATCCTTGGCGTCTGGCCCAGACGCCATGGGTCTCGGCGTCTGGCCCAGGGCCAGACGCCAGGGTCTCTGGCATTTGGCCCCCTGGCCTCCGCAAAACTCCTTTTGCACCGACTTATAGCCCCGTGGGCCTGACCCCTTGGCCTAACCATATCATCCAATATATGAATCTTTACCTCCGGACCATTCCGGAGCTCCTCGTCATGTCCGTGATCTCATCCGGGACTCCGAACAACATTCTGTCACCAACATACATAACTCATATAATACTATATCGTCAACGAACGTTAATCGTGCGGACCCTACGGGTTCGAGAACTATGTAGACATGACCAAGACACTTCTCTGGTGAATAACCAATAGCGGAACCTGGATGCCCATATTGGCTCCTACATATTCTACTAAGATCTTTATCAGTCAAACCGCATAACAACATACGTTTGTTCCCTTTGTCATCGGTATGTTACTTGCTCGAGATTCGATCATCGGTATCTCAGTACCTAGTTCAATCTCGTTACCGGCAAGTCTCTTTACTCGTTTCGTAATACATCATCCCGCAACTAACTCATTAGTCACAATGCTTGCAAGGCTTATAGTGATGTGAATTACCGAGTGGGCCCAGAGATACCTCTCCGACAATCGGAGTGACAAATCCTAATCTCGAAATACGCCAACCAACAAGTACCTTTGGAGACAGCTGTAGCACACAAAGTGTTCCTCTGGTAAACGGGAGTTGCATAATCTCATAGTCATAGGAACATGTATAAGTCATGAAGAAAGCCATAACAGAATACTATACGATCAAGTGCTAAGCTAACAGAATGGGTCAAGTCAATCACATAATTCTCCTAATGATGTGGTCCCGTTAATCAAATGACAACTCATGTCAATGGCTAGGAAACATAACCTTCTTTGATCAACGAGCTAGTCAAGTAGAGGCATACTAGTGACACTCTGTTTGTCTATGTATTCACACATGTATCATGTTTCCGGTTAATACAATTCTAGCAGGAATAATAAACATTTATCATGATATAAGGAAATAAATAATAACTTTATTATTGCCTCTAGGGCATATTTCCTTCAGTCTCCCACTTGCACTAGAGTCAATAATCTAGATCACATCGCCATGTGATTTAACATCAATAGTTCACATCACCATGTGATTAACACCCATAGTTCACATCGTCATGTGACCAACACCCAAAGGGTTTACTAGAGTCAATAATCTAGTTCACATCGCTATGTGATTAACACCCAAAGAGTACTAAGGTGTGATCATGTTTTGCTTGAGAGAAGTTTAGTCAACGTGTCTGCCATATTTAGATTCGTATGTATTTTGCAAATTTCTATGTCTACAATGCTCTGCACGGAGCTACTTTATCTAATTGCTCCCACTTTCAATATGTACCCAGATGAAGATTTAGAGTCATCTGGATCAACGCCAAAACTTGTATGGACGTAACCCTTTTACGACGAACCTTTTGTCACCTCCATAATCGAGAAACATACCCTTATTCCACTAAGGATAACTTTGACCGTTGTCCAGTGATCTACTCCAAGATCACTATTGTACTCCCTTGCCAAAATCAGTGTAGGGTATATAGTAGATCTGGTACATAGCATGGCACACTTTATAGAACCTGTGGCTGAGGCATAGGGAATGACTTTCATTCTCTTTCTATCTTCTGCCGTGGTCGGGCTTTGAGTCTTACTCAATTTCACACCTTGTAACACTGGAAAGAACTCTTTGTTTGACTGTTCCATTTTGAACTACTTCAAAATCTTGTCAAGGTATGTACTCACTGAAAAAACTTATCAAGCGTTTTGATCTATCTCTATAGATCTTGATGCCCAATATGTAAGCAGCTTCACCGAGGTCTTTCTTTGAAAAACTCCTTTCAAACACACCTTTATGCTTTGCAGAATAATTCTACATTATTTCCGATCAACAATATGTCATTCACATATACTTATCAGAAATGTTGTAGTGCTGCCACTAACTTTCTTGTAAATACAGGCTTCACCGCAAGTCTGTATAAAACAATATGCTTTGATCAACTCATCAAAATGTATATTCCAACTCCGAGATGCTTGCACCAGTCCATAGATAGATCGCTGGAGCTTGCACATTTTGTTAACACCTTTAGGATCGACAAAACCTTCTGGTTGCATCATATACAACTCTTCTTTAATAAATCCATTAAGGAATGCAGTTTTGTTTATCCATTTGCTAGATTTCATAAAATGCGGCAATTGCTAACATGATTCAGACAGACTTAAGCATAGATACGAGTGAGAAACTCTCATCGTAGTCAACACCTTGAACTTGTCGAGAACCTTTTGCGACAATTCTAGCTTTGTAGATAGTAACACTACTATCAGCGTCCGTCTTCCTCTTGAAGATCCATTTATTCTCAATGGCTTGCCGATCATCGGGCAAGTCAACCAAAGTCTACAATTTGTTCTCATACATGGATCCCATCTCAGATTTCATGGCCTCAACCGATTTTGCGGAATCTGGGCTCACCATCGCTTCTTCATAGTTTGTAGGTTCATCATGGTCTAGTAACATAACCTCCAGAACAGGATTACCGTACCACTCTGGTGCGGATCTCACTCTGGTTGACCTACGAGGTTCGGTAGTAACTTGATCTGAAGTTACATGATCATCATCATTAGCTTCCTCACTAATTGGTGTAGGAGTCACAGGAACAGATTTCTGTGATGAACTACTTTCCAATAAGGGAGCGGGTACAGTTACCTCATCAAGTTCTACTTTCCTCCCCCTCACTTCTTTCACGAGAAACTCCTTCTCTATAAAGGATCCATTCTTGGCAACGAATTTGCCTTCGGATCTGTGATAGTAGGTGTACCCAACAATTTCGTTTGGGTATCCTATGAAGATGCACTTCTCCGATTTGGGTCCGAGCTTATCAGTTTGAAACTTTTTCACATAAGCATCGCCGCCCCAATGTTTAAGAAACGACAGCTTATGTTTCTTGCTAAACCACAGTTCATATGGTGTCGTCTCAACGGATTCAGGTAGTGCCCTTTTTTAACGTGAATGCAGCTGTCTCTAATGCATAACCCCAAAACTATAGTGGTAAATCGGTAAGAAACATCATAGATTGCACTATATCCAACAATGTACGGTTATGATGTTCGGACACACCATTATGTTGTGGTGTTCCAGGTGGCACGAATTTGTGAAACTATTCCACAATGTTTTAATTTGAAGACCAAACTCGTAACTCAAATAATTGTCTCCGCGATCAGATCGTAGAAACCTTATTTTATTGTCACGATGATTTTCCATTTCACTCTGAAATTCTTTGAACTTTTCAAATGTTTCAGACTTATGTTTCATCAAGTAGATATACCCATATCTGCTCAAATCATCTGTGAAGGTCAGAAAATAATGATACCTTCCGCGAGCCTCAACACTCATCGGATCGCATACATCAGTATGTATTATTTCCAATAAGTCTGTTGCTCGCACCATTGTTCCAGAGAACGGAGTCTTAGTCATCTTGCCCATAAGGCATGGTTCGCATGCATCAAGTGATTCATAATCAAGTGATTCCAAAAGCCCATCAGCATGGAGTTTCTTCATGCGCTTTACACCAATATGACTTAAACGACAGTGCCACAAATAAGTTGCACTATCATAATTAACTTTGCATCTTTTGGTTTCAATATTATGAATATGTGTATCACTATGATCGAGATCCAATGAACCATTTTCATTGTGTCTGTAACCATATAAGGTTTTATTCATGTAAACACAATAACAATTATTCTCTATCTTAAATGCATAACCGTTTTGCAATAAACATGATCAAATCATATTCATGCTCAACGCAAACACCAAATTATACTTACTTAGGTTCAACACTAATCCCGAAAGTATAGGGAGTGTGCGATGATGATCATATCAATCTTGGAACCACTTCCAACACACATCGTCACTTCACCCTTAACTAGTCTCTGTTCATTCTGCAACTCCCGTTTCGAGTTACTAATCTTAGCAACTGAACTAGTATCAAATACTAAGGGGTTGCTATAAACACTATTAAAGTACACATCAATAACATGTATATCAAATATACCTTTGTTCACTTTGCCATCCTTCTTATCCGCCAAATACTTGGGGCAGTTCTGCTTCCAGTGACCAGTTCCTTTGCAGTAGAAGCACTCAGTCTTAGGCTTAGGTCCAGACTTGGGCTTCTTCACTTGAGCAGCAACTCGCTGGCCATTCTTCTTGAAGTTCCCCTTCTTCCCTTTGCCCTTTCTTGAAACTAGTGGTCTTGTCAACCATCAACACTTGATGTTTTTCTTGATTTCTACCTTCGTCGATTTCAGCATCACGAAGAGCTTGGGAATCATTTCCGTTATCCCTTGCATATTATAGTTCATCACGAAGTTCTAGTAACTTGGTGATAGTGACTAGAGAACTCTGTCAATCACTATCTTATCTGGAAGATTAACTCCCACTTGATTCAAGTGATTCTAGTACTCAGACATTCTGAGCATATGCTCACTAGCTGAGCAATTCTCCTCCATCTTGTACGCAAAGTACTGTCAGAGGTCTCATACCTCTCGATACGGGCATGAGTATGAAATACCAATTTCAACTGTTAGAACATCTTATATGCTCTGTGGCGTTCAAAACATTTTTGAAGTGCCGGTTCTAAGCCATAAAGCATGGTGCACTAAACCATCAAGTAGTCATCATACCGAGCTTTTGTCAAACGTTCATAACGTCTGCATCTGCTCCTGCAATAGGTCTGTCACCTAGCGGTGCATCAAGGACATTAAACTTCTGTGCAGCAATGAGGAATATCCTCAGATCACGGATCCAATCTGTATCATTGCTACTAACATCTTTCAACTTAGTTTTCTCTAGGATCATATAAAAAATAAAACAGGGGAGCTAAACCCGAGCAATTGATCTACAACATAGATATGCAAATACTACTGGGACTAAGTTCATGATAAATTAAAGTTCAATTAATCATATTACTTAAGAACTCCCACTTAGATAGACATCCCTCTAATCATCTAAGTGATCACGTGATCCAAATCAACTAAACCATAACCGATCATCACCTGAAATGGAGTAGCTTTCAATGGTGAACATCACTATGTTCATCATATCTACTATATGATTCACGCTCGACCTTTCGGTCTCAGTGTTCCATGGCCATATCTGCATATGCTAGGCTCGTCAAGTTTAACCTGAGTATTCTACGTGTGCAAAACTGGCTTGCCCCCGTTGTAGATGGACGTAGAGCTTATCACACCCGATCATCACGTGGTGTCTGGGCACGACGAACTTTGGCAACGGTGCATACTCAGAGAGAACACTTTTATCTTGAAATTTAGTGAGAGATCATCTTATAATGCTACCGTCAATCAAAGCAAGATAAGATGCATAAAAGATAAACATCACATGCAATCAATATAAGTGATATGATATGGCCATCATCATCTTGTGCTTGTGATCTCCATCTCCGAAGCACCATCATGATAACCATCGTCACCAGCGCGACACCTTGATCTCCATCGTAGCATCGTTATCGTCTCGCCAATCTTATGCTTCTATGACTATCGCTACCGCTTAGTGATAAAGTAAAGCATTACCGGGCGATTGCATTGCATACAATAAAGCAACAACCATATGGCTCCTGCCAGTTGCCGATAACTCGGTTACAAAACATGATCATCTCATACAATAAAATTTAGCATCATATCTTGACCATATCACATCACAACATGCCCTGCAAAAACAAGTTAGACATCCTCTACTTTGTTGTTGCAAGTTTTACGTGGCTGCTACGGGCTTAGCAAGAACCGTTCTTACCTACGCATCAAAACCACAACGATGGTTCGTCAAGTTAGTGCTGTTTTAACCTTCTCAAGGACCGGGCGTACCCACACTCGGTTCAACTAAAGTTGGAGAAACTGACACCCGCCAGCCACCTGTGTGCAAAGCACGTCGGTAGAACCAGTCTCGCGTAAGCGTCCGCGTAATGTCGGTCCGAGCCGCTTCATCCAACAATACTGCCGAGCCAAAGTGTGACATGCTGGTAAGAAGTATGACTTGTATCGCCCACAACTCACTTGTGTTCTACTCGTGCATATAACATCAACGCATAAAACCAGGCTCGGATGCCACTGTTGGGGAACGTAGCAATTTCAAAAATTTCCTACGCACACGCAAGATCATGGTGATGCATAGCAACGAGGGGGGAGAGTGTTGTCTACGTACCCTCGTAGACCGTAAGCGGAAGCATTATATCAACGCGGTTGATGTAGTCGTACGTCTTCACGATCCGACCGATCCAAGTACCGAAAGCACGGCACCTCTGAGTTCTGCACACGTTCCGCTCGATGACGTCCCCGCCTTCTCGATCCAGCAAGAGGGGCGAAGTAGTAGATGAGTTCCGGCGGCACGACGACGTGGTGACGGTGTTGGTGAAGAACAATCTCCACAGGGCTTCGCCTAAGCACTACGAAAACTATGACGGAGGATAGACTAGAGGGGACGGGGTTTCCCGCACACAGATTGGTGTTTCTTGATCTCACTTCGGTGCTAGCCGTACCCCTCTATTTATATGTTGAGCCCTGGGGTCGAAACTTGGAGCAAAAGCCTCCTCAAAGTCGGTTTTGCCCGAAAGGCAAGAGTCCCACTCGGACTCCAGGACCAAACGCCACAATCCTTGGCGTCTGGCCCAGACGCCATGGGCCTCGGCGTCTGGCCCAGGGCCAGATGCCAGGGTCTCCCGCGTTTGGCCCCCTGGCCTCTGCAAAACTCCTTTTGCACCGACTTATAGCCCCGTGGGCCTGACCCCTTGGCCTAACCATATCATCCAATATATAAATCTTTACCTCCGGACCATTCCGGAGCTCCTCGTCATGTCCGTGATCTCATCCGGGACTCCGAACAACATTCAGTCACCAACATACATAACTCATATAATACTATATCGTCAACAAACGTTAAGCGTGCGGACCCTACGGGTTCGAGAACTATGTAGACATGACCGAGACACTTCTCTGGTCAATAACCAATAGCGGAACCTGGATGCCCATATTGGCTCCTAAATATTCTATGAAGATCTTTATCGGTCAAACCGCATAATAACATACGTTTGTTCCCTTTGTCATCGGTATGTTACTTGCCCGGATTCGATCGTCGGTATCTCAGTACCTAGTTCAATCTCATTACCGACAAGTCTCTATACTCGTTCCGTAATACATCATCCCGCAACTAACTCATTAGTTACAATGCTTGCAAGGCTTATAGTGATGTGCATTACCGAGTGGGCCCAGAGATATCTCTCCGACAATCGGAGTGACAAATCCTAATTTTGAAATACGCCAACCCAACAAGTACCTTTGGAGACACCTGTAGAGCACCTTTATAATCACCTAGTTATGTTTTGACGTTTGGTAGAACACAAAGTGTTCCTCTGGTAAACGGGAGTTGCATAATCTCATAGTCATAGGAACATGTATAAGTCATGAAGAAAGCAATAGCAGAATACTATACGATCAAGTGCTAAGCTAACGGAATGGGTCAAGTCAATCACATCATTCTCCTAATGATGTGATCCTGTTAATCAAATGACAACTCATGACAATGGCTAGGAAACATAACCATCTTTGATCAACGAGCTAGTCAAGTAGAGGCATACTAGTGACACTCTGTTTGTCTATGTATTCCCACATGTATCATGTTTCCGGTTAATACAATTCTAGCATGAATAATAAACATTTATCATGATATAAGGAAATAAATAATAACTTTATTATTGCCTCTAGGGCATATTTCCTTCCCCTTTATGCTTTCCAGTCTACATCATTTTCGATCAACAATATGTCACTCACATATACTTATCAGAAAGGCTCTAGTGCTCCCCCTCACTTTCTTGTAAATACAGGCTTCACTATAAGTCTGTATACAACTATATGCTTTGATCAACTCATCAAGGCGTATATTCCAACTCCGAGATGCTTACACCAGTCCATCGATGGATAGCTGGAGTTTGCACATTTTGTTAGCACCTTTAGGATTGACAAAACCTTCTTGTTGTATCATATACAACTCTTTTTTAAGAAATCCATTAAGGAATGCAGTTTTGACATCCATTTGCCAGATTTCATAAAATGTGGCAATTGCTAACATGATTCGGACAGACTTAAGCATCGCTACGAGTGAGAAAATCTCATCGTAGTCAACACCATGAACTTGTCGAAAACCGTTTTGTGACAATTCGAGCTTTGTAGATAGTAACACTACTATCAGCGTTCGTCTTCCTCTTGAAGATCCATTTATTCTTAATGGCTTGCCGATCATCGGGCAAGTCAACCAAAGTCCATACTTTGTTCTCATACATGGATCCCATCTTAGATTTCATGGCCTCAAGCCATTTCGCGGAATCTGGGCTCATCATTGCTTCCTCATAGTTCATAGGTTCGTCATGGTCAAGTAACATGACCTCCAGAATAGGATTACCGTACCACTCTGGTGCGGATCTTACTCTGGTTGACCTACGAGGTTTGGTAGTAACCTGATCTGAAGTTACATGATCATCATCATTAGCTTCCTCACTAATTAGTGTAGGAGTCATAGGAACAGATTTGTGTGATGAACCACTTTCCAATAAGGGAGCAGGTACAGTTACCTCATCAAGTTCTACTTTCCTCCCACTCACTTCTTTCAAGAGAAACTCCTTCTCTAGAAAGGATCCATTCTTAGCAACGAATATCTTGCCTTCGGATATGTGATAGAAGGTGTACCCAACAGTTTCCTTTGGGTATCCTATGAAGACGCATTTCTCCGTTTTGGGTTCGAGCTTATCAGGTTGGAAGTTTTTCACATAAGCATCGCAACCCCAAACTTTAAGAAACGACAGCTTAGGTTTCTTGCCAAACCATAGTTCATACGGTGTCATCTCAACGGATTTAGATGGTGCCCTATTTAACGTGAATGTAGCTGTCTCTAATGCATAACCCCAAAAGCGATAGTGGTAAATCGGTAAGAGACATCATAGATTGCACTATATCCAATAAAGTACTGTTATGACGTTCGGACACACCATTATGCTGTGGTGTTCCGGGTGGCATGAGTTTGTGAAACTAGTCCAAATTGTTTTAATTGAAGGCCAAACTCGTAACTCAAATATTCGTCTCCGCGATCAAGTCGCAGAAAGTTTTATTTTCTTGTTACGATGATTCTCCACTTCACTCTGAAACTCTTTGAACTTTTCAAATGTTTCAGACTTGTGTTTTATCAAATAGATATACCCATATCTGCTCAAATCATCTGTGAAGGTTAGAAAATAACGATACACGCCGCGAGCCTCAACACTTATCGGACCGCATACATCAGTATGTATTATTTCCAACAATTCAGTTGCTCGCTCCATTGTTCCAGAGAATGGAGTCTTAGTCATCTTGCCCATGAGGCATGGTTCGCAAGCATCAAATGATTCATAATCAAGTGATTCCAAAAGCCCATCAGCATGGAGTTACTTCATGCGCTTTACACCAATATGACCTAAACGGCAGTGCCACAAATAAGTTGCACTATCATTATTAACTTTGTATCTTTTGGCTTCAATATTATGAATATGTGTATCACTACGATCGAGATCCAACAAACTATTTTTATTGGGTGTATGACCATCGAAGGTTTTATTCATGTAAACAGAACAACAGTTATTCTCTGACTTTAAATGAATAACCGTATTACAATAAACATGATCAAATCATATTCATGCTCAACGCAAACACCAAATAACATTTATTCAGGTTCAACACTAATCCTGAAAGTATAGAGAGTGTGCGATGATGATCATATCTCAATCTTGGAACCACTTCCAACACACATCGTCACTTCACCCTTAACTAGTCTCTGTTCATTCTGCAATTCCCGTTTTGAGTTACTAATCTTAAAAACTGAACTACTATCAAATACTGAGGGGTTGCTATGAACACTAGTAAAGTACACATCAATAACATGTATATCAAATATACCTTTGTTCACTTTGCCATCCTTCTTATCCACCAAATACTTGGGGCAGTTCTGCTTCTAGTCACCAGTCCCTTTACAACACTTAGTCTTAGGCTTAGGTCCAGACTTGGCCTTCTTCACTTGAGCAGCAACTTGCTTGCTATTCTTCTTGAATTTCCCCTTCTTCCCTTTGCCCTTTTATTGAAACTCGTGGTCTTGTCAACCATCAACACTTGATGCTTTTCTTGATTTCTACATTCGTCGATTTCAGCATCACGAAGAGCTTGGGAATCGCTTCTATTATCCATTGCATATTATAGTTCATCACGAAGTTCTTGTAACTTGGTGATAGTGACTAGAGAACTCTGTCAATCACTATCTTATCTGGAAGATTAACTAACACTTGATTCTAGTGATTGTAGTACTCAGACATTCCGAGCACATGTTCACTACCTGAGCTATTCTCCTCCATCTTGTAGGCAAAGTACTTGTCAAAGGTCTCATACCTTTCGACATGGGCATGAGTCTGAAATACTAATTTCAACTCTTGGAACATGTCATATGCTCCGTGGCATTCAAAACGTCTTTGAAGCCCAGATTCTAAGCCGTAAAGCATGGTGCACTAAACTATCAAGTAGTCATCATATCGAGCTTGCCAAACGTTCATAATGTCTGCATCTGCTGCTACAATCGGTCTGTCACCTAGCGGTGCATCAAGGACATAATTCTTCTGTGCAGCAATGAGGATAATCCTCAGATCACGGGTCCAATCCGCATCATTGCTACTAACATCTTTCAACTTAGTTTTCTCTAGGAACATATCAAAAATAAAACAGGGGAGCTAAACGAGAGCTATTGATCTACAACATAGATATGCAAATACTATCAGGACTAAGTTCATGATAAATTAAAGTTCAATTAATCATATTACTTAAGAGCTCCCACTTAGATAGACATCCCTCTAGTTATCTAAATGATCACGTGATCCAAATCAACTAAACCATGTCTGATCATCACGTGAGATGGAGTAGTTTTCAATGGTGAACATCACTATGTTGACCATATCTACTATGCGATTCATGCTCGACCTTTCGGTCTCCAGTGTTCCGAGGCCATACCTGCATATGCTAGGCTCGTCAAGTTTAACCCGAGTATTCTGCGTGTGCAAAACTGGCTTGCACCCGTTGTATTTGAACGTAGAGCTTATCACACCCGATCATCACGTGGTGTCTCGGCATGATGAACTGTCGCAACGGTGCATACTCAGGGAGAACACCTATACCTTGAAATTTAGTGAGAGACCATCTTATAATGCTACCGCCGAACTAAGCAAAATAAGATGCATAAAGGATAAACATCACATGCAATCAATATAAGTGATATGATATGGCCATCATCATCTTGTGCCTTTGATCTCCATCTTCAAAGCACCGTCATGATCACCATCGTCACAGGCACGACACCTTGATCTCCAGCGTAGCATCGTTGTTGTCTCGCCAACTATTGCTTCTACGACTATCGCTACCGCTTAGTGATAAAGTAATGCAATTACATGGTGATTGTATTTCATACAATAAAGCGACAACCATATGGCTCCTGCCAGTTGCCGATAACTCCGTTACATAACATGATCATCTCATACAATAAAATTTAGCATCATGTCTCGACCATATCATATCACAACATACCCTGCAAAAACAAGTTAGACGCCCTCTACTTTGTTGTTGCAAGTTTTACGTGGCTGCTACGGGCTGAGCAAGAACCATTCTTACCTACGTCAAGTATGTGTTATTTTAACCTTCAACAAGGACCGGGCGTAGCCACACTCGATTCAACTAAAGTTGGAGAAACTGCACCCGCCAGCCACCTGTGTGCGAAGCACGTCGTTTGAACCAGTCTCGCGTAAGCATACGCGTAATGTCGGTCTGGGCCACTTCATCCAACAATACCGCCGAATCAAAGTATGACATGCTGATAAGCAGTATGACAATAATCGCCCACAACTCATTTATGTTCTACTCGTGCATATAACATCTACGCATAGACCTGGCTCGGATGGCACTGTTGGGGAACGTAGTTATTTCAAAATTTTCCTACGCACACGCAAGATCATGGTGATGCATTGCAATGATAGGGGATAGAGTTGTCCATGTACCCTCGTAGACCATAGGCAGAAGCGTTATGACAATGCGGTTGATGTAGTCATACGTCTTCACGATCGACCGATCCTAGCACCGAAAGTACGGCACCTCCGCGATCTGCACACGTTCGGCTCGGTGACGTCCCACGAACTCACGATCCAGCAGAATGTCGAGGGAGAGCTTCGTCAGCACGACAGCGTGATGATGGTGATGATGAAGCTATCGGCGCAGGGCTTCGCCTAATCACTACGATGATATGACCGAGGTGGATTATGGTGGAGGGGGACAACGCACACGGCTAAGCAATCAATGATCAATTTGTGTGTCTATGGGGTGCCCCGTGGCCACGTATATAAAGGATGGAGGGAGGAGGAGGCCGGCCCTCATAGGGCGCGCCCAAAGTGTGGAGTCCTACTAGGACTCCCTAGTCCTAGTAGGATTCCACCTCCCACATGGAATAGGAAAAGGGGAAGGGAGAAGGAGAAGGAAGGAAGAGGGCGGCCCCCTTCCCTAGTCCAATTCGGACCAGTCCATGGGGAAGGGGCGCGGCCAACCTTGAGGCCTTTCTCTCCTTTCATGTATGGCCCATTAAGGCCCAATACGAATTCCCGTAACTCTCAGGTACTCCGAAAAATACCCGAATCACTCGGAACCTTTCCGATGTCCGAATATAGCCTTCCAATATATCGATCTTTACGTCTCGACCATTTCGAGACTCCTCGTCATGTCCCCGATCTCATCCAGGACTTCGAACTATATTCGGTACATCAAAACACATAAACTCATAATACCGATCGTCACCGAATGTTAAGCGTGCGGACCCTACGGGTTTGAGAACTATGTCGACATGACCGAGACACGTCTCCGGTCAATAACCAATAGCGGAACCTGGATGTTCATATTGGCTCCCACATATTCTACAAAGATCTTTATCGGTCAAACCGCGTAACAACATACGTTGTTCCCTTTGTCATCGGTATGTTACTTGCCCGAGATTCGATTGTCGGTATCTCAATACCTAGTTCAATCTCGTTACCGGCAAGTCACTTTACTCGTTCCGTAATGCATCATCCCGCAACTAACTCATTAGTCACATTGCTTGCAAGTCTTATAGTGATGTGCATTACCGAGAGGGCCCAGAGATACCTCTCCGATACACGGAGTGACAAATCCTAATCTCGATCTTTGCCAACTCAACAAACACCATCGAAGACACCTATAGAGCATCTTTGTAATCACCCAGTTACGTTGTGACGTTTGATAGCAAACAAGGTGTTCCTCCGGTATTCGGGAGTTGCATAATCTCATAGTCTGAGGAACATGTATAAGTCATGAAGAAAGCAGTAGCAATGAAACTGTAACGATCATAATGCTAAGCTAACGAATGGGTCTTGTCCATCACACCATTCTCCTAATGATGTTATCCCATTCATCAAATGACAACACATGTCTATGTTTAGGAAACATAACCATCTTTGATAACCGAGCTAGTCAAGTAGAGGCATACTAGGGACACTTTGTTTTGTCTATGTATTCACACATGTACTAATTTTTCGGTTAATACAATTCTAGCATGAATAATAAAAATTTATCATGAAATAAGAAAATAAATAATAACTTTATTATTGCCTCTAGGGCATATTTCCTTCAGCGGGGTGGGCCTACACTCGGCAGAGAATAACAAGAGGTGTAGAGTGGAGGGATGGCCTATCCGCCGGCGGGGTAGCGTTTCGCTGAGGCACGCAAAACAACACCGCTGGACGCCGGAGGCTGGAGCAGGCGGTCCCGGCAGCGCTGGGGGAAGAAGACGAGAGATTGAAGAAGACTGCCGGCCGTTGGATGTAAATTCAACGCCTTCTTAGGCTTCGACTTACTGGCCCACATGTCAGCCAGTCCATTTGTTTTTTTAGTCCATTTGGTGTGCTGGGTGAAACAATGATGTAGCATCTATGCAGCCCGTTTATATATATGGTAGAATTTAAAGCCCATTTGCATTTTTCTCGAAATCCGCGGACTTGCTGGGCTGGGTGAAATTATCACGTTGGGCTGGACGGAGAAATGTTATAAAAACATAAACACATGATTGCACGTCTATTACTGCATTGGTAAGTAAAATCTTTGCAAGCTTATGTACGCAATCACTAGGAGTTAACTTGCCAAGTTATATATAAACAACTATTATTATTATTTTGTAAGAACTTTCAACTTACGAAAGAAAATATCATTTTAATTTGATGAGTTAATAGGACGTGGGGTATTATTATTTTTTAGGCCAGACGTCAGACAATTGAGTTGGTTCTAGGGAAAAGTACTGGGAGAAAAATCAGTTTACATCGAAAAAGAAAGTGGGAGAAAATTCAGATATAGGATTAATGAAAACGAAAAATAAAGGAAGTGGGAAGTTCTATAAAATGGTTGGACGAACGATAGGTTTAACGGAACCTTATGTTGTTTCTATTATATATATATATGTGTGTGTGTGTGTGTATGTAATAAAATAAGATATAAATATAGGTTCAGTTTTGCATTCTTATAGAAAAATAGAACTGAGCTGTGCGTCGTCTTGAAAAAACAAACATAACTTAGGCTGCTGATGTTATAGACAAGCTAGGTTGGGAGGCCCAGAGGCCGCTTGATACCGGCTGGATCAAAAAAAATGTTGAAACATGTCGTGGGCTGCCCATGTTAAACAACAAAACCTAGGCCATGGACCTAGTGGGCCCGGGACTGTGAGCTTCTCGATGAGCAGTTGTCTCCCGATTCCTCTTGTTTTGCTGACCAGGTTGGGAACGACAGACGGTTGTGCCGCGGCGAGAGCACCAAGGCGGTGGACGACGTTGAGACCTCAAACCGAACGAACTGGAGTGGGGGAAGACGCATGCGGAGGGGAGTACGAGGGTTGACTTGTTCGGGTGCAGGGTGGGCCGGTGGAGCTGCCGCCGCTGGACAATGTGTGGGAGTAGAGGGATGGCCTGGCCAACGACATAGGCTATGATGCCCAGCCGTTGTATAGGAAGAGGAGGAAAGATTGAACAAAATAAAGAAATACAAATGGATAGGTGGTTGGTCCCATATGTCCGTGTACGAGACCTGCTGGGTCCACCTGAGAAGGGGAATATGTTGGGAGGAAGGATATTCAAAGCACGGCAGCCGAGTGAACTAGTTTTTTTAACGGACAAGTGAACTAGTTACATACATAAGCAAATAGCCACTAAAAAAGCAAACAGGTTAACGGGTTCTTAAAAGAAATATTTCGGACAAAACAGATAATTACGACACATAGGCTAATGCATGAAACACTCAGATGATAAAGGTGCTTGTAAACAGATAAAGTACAACATCTAGACCTTCTTGGCACGGTTGATCATGACGCTGCGGTTGTCCGTGTACTCGTCGGTTACGGGAAGCAGACATGCCCTCATGTCCAAGATCCGCCTGTACATGTCGTAGCATGCGTATGCGTCCTTGGCCGCATAGGTTATGTAGGCTAGATTCAGAGGTACCTCCCACGTGTTCAGGTCCTTGGTATCGTTGTCTTCTTTCATGCTGGCGTATCAGGGATCGATGATTGTCTCGGCGAGGTCAACCACGGAGTCCTTCTCCTGCCCGTTGCCGATGATCTTGTATTGCTTCTAGATGTCGACAAGCTTATTGCACCAGATGGTTGAATCGTCGCGTTCTTCCTTCTCTCCACCGTAGCGAAGGTGCGGTCGGCGCTGCCGATGAAACGGGCGAATGCTCCAGAACCTCTGATGGCCCTATAGCAGTGGTAGACGAGAACCTCGTCCCGCACACATACCTGGGCGATGGCGATCCGCTGGTCCCTGTCAGGAGACGAATGGATGGGCACAAGGTCTAGTCCTGCGACCTTGTACTTTCTCATCCTGTAGGTACTGCTTGAACTCGGCGAGGCAGAGCTTCACCGAGTCCGGATCGTTGGTGTACATCACATTCAACTTGGAGCAGCCATAGGACTGAACGGCGAACTCAAAGGGGAACTCCTTGCTGAAGTCCATATCCAGCAGGCTCACCCCTCGGATCGCCATTGGAGTCTCTTCAAGTGAACGAGTGGGTAGGCGGCGGCAGCAGTTCGTTTTTTAGCTCTTGGGGAACTGGATTCAACAGTAAACTGAGTTTGTACAGGCGACAACAGTTACTACCCCTCCCTCGCCCGCTGCACGCCCGGCAGAAGATGCACCCTCGTCGCATTCAAACGCCTCCATTAAGAAACCTACTCCGGCCACACGTTTGTTCACGAGCGGGTCTGTATTGGAACTGTAATAACAAGAGTTAGTGGTCACTTTACTTAAATTTAATTAGCTTTAATAGAAATTTATACTTAAAACAAGCAATGCATTGGCTCGTTCTATCAGTGCCACAGGATCAACATGCACAACAATTAGAAGTATTATTCTCAGGACGCACACGATTAGCATAGATCAACACATTTGTCGCACTTTCACACAGATAATACTACCAAGTTTGAACTATTTTTTATGGTTATTGTCCTCTGCATCATCATGCCGTGTTTCCCAGCTTGCAAAATTCAGAACCAACAAATAAGATCCAAATAATAAGTACCACTACTGGAATCAGCTACTTTGCCATCTGCCAGCTCTTTGCCGTCTGGTAGCAGACGGCAAAGAAGCTCTTTGCCATCAGCTACCCAAAAGCTGACGGCAAAGAACTGGCTGATGGCAAAGAAAGTCTTTGCGATCAGCCAATTCTTTGCCGTCCGCTAGCTGACGGCAAAGATTCTTTGCCGTCTGCTAGCTGACGGCAAAGAGGGAGGGGGCCCCACTGACGACCTGCTTAAAAAAAACTTAACAGCCCCCCTCTTTGCCGTCTGCTAGCAGACGGCACAGAGCAAAAAAGCGGACGGCAAAGGGGGCGGACGGCAAAGACTTAACATATCTAACGTTAACGGCCGTGCCCCACCCCGCCCTGTTTCTCCCTGCTCTTCACACGCGCGCCGCCGCCCCCACCACTCGCCGCCGCCCGGTCGCCCCCACCACCCCGCCGCCCCACCGGCCCCCGCCCCGTCGCCACTGCCGCCCGGCGCCGTCGCCCCACCACCCGGCGCCCCACCGGCCCCCGCCCCGTCGCCCCCGCCACCCTACTGTCTCGGCGCCGCCGGCGCCGCGCCCCCCCCCCCCCGCGCCCCACCGCCCTGGGCCCGGCGCCGCCGCCCCAGGCCGCCCCGCCCCCTCCTCCACCGGCCACCTCCCCCACCGGCCCACTGCCCCGTCGCCCCCGTCGCCCCAGGCCGCCCCGCCCCCCTCCTCCACCGGCCACCTCCTCCACCGGCCCTGCCCCAGGTGAGCTCTACCTCCTCTTTTTTCCTTTTTTTTTCTGTTTTTTTAGTTTAGGTTTATGTTTAGTTTAGATTTAGTTTTAGTTTTAGTTTAGGTTTAGTTTTAGTTTAGTTTTAGGTTTAGATTTAGTTTTTTCCTTTTTTCTGTTTTTTTAGTTTTAGGTTTATGTTTAGTTTAGATTTAGTTTTAGTTTTAGTTTTAGTTTTAGATTTAGGTTTAGTTTTAGGTTTAGTTTAGTTTGAGGAAAGAAGAAGAAGAAGAAAAAAAGAGGAGAGGAGGAGAAGAAGAAGAGGAAAAAGGAAAGGAAGAGAAGAAGAGGAGGAGGAGAAGAAAAAGAAGAAGAGGAAGAAGAAGAAGAAAAAAGAGGAGAGGAGGAGAAGAAGAAGAGGAAAAAGGAAAGGAGGAGGAAGAAGAAGAAGAAGAAGAAGAAGAAGAAGGAAAAAAAGGAAGAAAAGGAAGAAAAGGAAGAAGAGGAAGAAGAAGAAAAGGAAAAAAGAGGAAAAAACCCCGACCCGACATGGCACCCCGACCCCGACCCGGCACCCCGACACGACACCCCGACCCCTAGACCCCGACCCCGACACCCCGACCCTGACCCCGACCCCGACCCCGACACCCCGACCCGAGCCTGACCCGACACCCCGACCCCGACACCGACACGGCACCCCGACCCCGACCCGGGCACCCCGACCCAACCACCCCGACCCCGACCCGACCCCGAGCCTGACCCGACACCCCGACCCCGACACCGACACAGCACCCCGACCCCGACCTGGCACCCCGACCCGACACCCCGACCCCAAGACCCCGACCCCGACCCCGACCCGGCACCCCGACCCGACACCCCGACCCCGAGACCCCGACCCCGACCCCGACATGGCACCCCGACACCGACACGACACCCCGACCCCCGACACCTCCCGAAAAGGTGTTCTTTGGCCTTCCAGAGGCCGACGGGGTCATATATTTGTGAATTATTAGTTAGGTCATATATTTTTCGATTTTGTTATGAAAAACATCATATATAATTGTGTTGATCGGGTAGTTTTAAATGTGCAGTTGTTTCATCGCTGCGAGGTTTGGTGTTCGACGACCTCGCCGTGCGTTTGACGAGCTCTGCCCCTTCGTTCGTGGGTGAGCACAAATGACATGTCCTCCTCCCCCATTAATTATTTGATCTATTCCGATGAAACTTGATAGCTAGCTATATATGTGTCTTGAATCATCAGTATGCGTAACCAATATGTGTCTCCCGTTCGAAAGCGTCATAGTTATAAATATGCATGCATTTGCATATTTATAACCTTGATTCTTTCGAATTGTCCAACGCTATCCATGGACAGCCCGAGTATGTTTAGATTGGGTTCGTTTTCCCATATGCTTTGCTCCGGATCCGACGCATAAATTTCGTCAGTGCCTCCCCTGTTGTTCTCCGGGTACACATCCTCTCTGTTTATTGCAGAGACGTGTATCAGGAGAACAGCGGGGAGGTGCTGCCGAAATTTTGCGTAGGATCCGGAGCATAGCATGGGAAAATGAACCCAATCTAAACATACTCGGGTGGGATTAGGACCTATCATTACCTATTAGAGTGTAGGTTGCATGGACGTAATAAAATTGACAAAGTAGATCAACTGATGAATATATACATGGTGAATTATATATATATATATATATATATTTGTTGTGTGTCTAGTAGCTCTGAAAGTCAAGATGAGTGATCGTGCGTGGATGTACACCGGTCACACTGGTCAGAACAAATGGAGCACTGAATGGTTCACAAAAACCAAGGGGTTTGTGCGAGCCGCATTTGCAAATGGCCAGAGGAAAACCTGGTGCCCCTGTTTACGGTGCGGCAATTGGGAAAAGAGGACAGAGGCTGAAATGGGCAAACACCTGCAGAAGAGTGGTTTTACGCCCGATTATACGGTGTGGACATTTCATGGTGAGTCTGCCCAACGTGACCGAGCTGAGGTGGATCGTCGTCGCACCGACGAGCATGGTACCGGGATGGAAAACATGGTGCAAGACTTCGATGATGCTCGGGATTCGGACGAGGAGATGGAGGAATCTGCAAAGGCCTTCAATGAAATGTTGGAGTCTTCAAAACGTCCGCTCCATGAGCACACTGAGCTTTGTCAGTTGGATGCCATCTCACAAGTAATGGCTCTGAAGGCTCAGTTCAACTTGGGCAGAGAATGCTACGATGCAATGATGACAGTATTTGGACGCTTTCTACCCAAAGGCCATGTAATGCCTGCAAACCTGTACCAGTCGGACAAAATCCTCCGTGCACTGAAGATGCCCTATGATAAGATACATGCCTGTGAGAAAGGATGTGTCTTGTTTAGGCTTGACTATGCGGACTTGAACTATTGTCCCATTTGCAAGTCTTCCAGGTATGTTGTGGTAGACAACGGTATGGGTGAGAAGACACAGACCAAAATCCCCGTTAGTGTTCTTCGGTATATGCCAATCGTACCAAGACTTCAACGTCTTTTCATGGTCGAAGAGACGGCCAGACAGATGACATGGCACAAAACGGGCAAAAGAACCGAACTAGATGCAGATGGGAATCTGATGATTGTACACACATCGGATGGTGTTGCGTGGAAAAAGTTTGATGAATTACATGGTGACAAAGCGGCAGATCCGAGGCATCCTCGAGTCGGCATCAGCACGGATGGGTTCAGTGTGTTTGGTATGACGGCAGCCCAATACAGTTGTTGGCCCGTATTTGTCTTTCCACTCAATCTCCCCCCCGGACAGATTATGCAAAGAAAGAACATTTTCCTGACGTTGATAATTCCAGGGCCCAACTATCCGGGGAAAAATATGAATGTGTACATGCAGCCGCTTAAGGACGAATTGCAAGAAGCCTGGGATAATGGGTTCAAGACATACGACGCCTATAGCAAACGGAACTTCATAATGCGTGTCTGGTACATGTACTCGACGCATGACTTGCCGGCGTATGCGCTATTCGTTGGCTGGTGTGTGCATGGAAGGTTCCCGTGCCCCACATGCAAGGGAGCTCTTGAGTTTCGTTGGCTTCAGGCCGGTCGCAAGTTTTCTTGCTTCGACATGCATAGACAGTTCCTGAATCCTCGCCATAAGTTCAGGAAAGACAAGAAGAACTTCATCAGAGGTAGAGTTGTCAAAAACTCTGCACCACCTGCATTGACAGGCCAACAGACCCTGGATCAGTTAAACGCTCTCGAGCCAGATCCAGAGCGTCCAGGGTACTTCAAGGGGTATAATTCTAAGCACGCCTGGACTCACAAAACATGCTTATGGGATCTGCCTTACTTCAAAGACCTCCTTTGCCCACACAACATCGACGTGATGCACACTGAGAAGAATATCGCCGAGGCACTTTTTGGTACATTGTTCGGCATAGATGGGAAGTCAAAGGATAATACTAAGGCTAGAGTCGATCTGGAGGCGCTATGTGATAGGCCGTTACAAAACATGAAAGAACCGAAAGGAAAGCAGAACTGGACGAAGCCAAAGGCATGGTTCAATCTTGGAAGGCCAGCTATGAGGGAAATTATCTTGTGGGTGAAAATGCAGTTGATGTTCCCCGATGGGTATGCAGCGAATCTAAAGAGGGGAGCCAGTCTTGATAAATTGAAGATATTTGGTCTCAAGAGTCATGATTGGCACATATGGATTGAGCGGGTAATGCCGGTGATGTTGCGTGGCTTCATCCCTGAGGATGAATGGCTAGTACTGGCAGAACTCAGCTATTTCTTCCGTGTTCTTTGTGCGAAAGAACTATCGCCTGGCGTGCTAGAAGAAATGGAAGAGTTGGCGCCGGAGTTGATCTGCAAGTTAGAGAAGATCTTTCCACCGGGCTTCTTTAATCCAATGCAACATTTGATTTTGCATCTCCCGACCGAGGCAAGATTGGGGGGGCCCGTGCAAAATCGTTGGTGCTACCCAACTGAGAGGATGCAGAAGACGCTTCGACAAAAATGTAAAAATAAACGTAGAATTGAAGCATCGATGGCTGAGGCATTCATCACTGAGGAGGCGGCAAACTTCGTGACAGCACACTACGAAGCCAAAAATCGTCATTTGCATAATCCGAAGCCTCGGTACAATGCTGACGACCCTAAAAAGGGTGGATCCAACCTCAGCCTATTCAAAGGGAATCTCGCACCAGCCAGTGTTTCAAATCCAGTATCTTTGGATAACGAACAATGGCGGACCATTTCGTTGTATATCTTCAACAACCTGATAGAAGTGCGGCCGTACATCGAGTAAGTTCTCGGTACATAGTTTCGCAACTTCTATTTCCTTTGAACTGCTCTTATTCCTGGATATTTCATACAGTCGATACGTCGCCTTATTCTCGTATGGAGCGGTGATCCAAAAGGATTCTGTCGAAGAGTATGAGCTTCTCGCAAAGCAAGGAGGCGGCTATCCCGGTTTCATCTCTTGGTTCAAACAAACGGTAATTTCTATTAGACAATTTCATTTCATTCGCTAATTTGTGCGTAATGCAACAATCCTTTCATATTAAACTTGTAGGCTAATTCAGAGTCTATGGACGCCGAATTGAGACAAGTCGCTAATGGTTTTGACTATAAGGTCCGTTCATTTGACAAATACGACATCAACGGGTATCGCTTTCGTACCTATGGCAAAGAGCTATCTATGGCCGACCGAAAGTCTACAAATTGTTGTGTATCTGCTATCGGCGAAGGAGGTACCGAGTATTATGGGAGAGTTGAAGCAATTTATGAACTTCTATTCTATGGTGAAAACCCACCGAATGTCGTAGTCTTCAAATGTTATTGGTTTCAGCCGAAGGAGACTAGAAGGACTCATGAACATATAGGGCTAGTTGAAATCAACCAAAGCACCCATTTAGATGTTCCTGATGTCTATATTACGGCTCAACAGGCGACCCAAGTATTCTATCTACCGTGGGCCTGCCAAACTAATCCAAATCTGAAAGGTTGGGATGTCGTTTATGAAGTGCCGCCACGTGCTAGACTATCTCCCCCAAAGGAAGAGGATTATGAACCTCACATTAACCCAGACACATATGAAGGAGAATTCTTCCAAGAGACACGTCTTTCCAAAAAGCGTTTCAAGAACCGCTATACTTCACCCCAAAACATTGAAGTAGACAGCGACAGTGAATCCGACATCACCCCAGAGGAGGAACAAGAAGAGCCGGAACAAGAAGAGGTTACTGCTGCGGATGACCTGTCATTGCTTGACCGATTACGTCAAGGTGGCCTTCCACATGTTGATGCCACTGAACCCTATGAGCCCGTCATTGATTATAGTGATGATGATGATTATGCATTTATTGATGATACTGATCGAGATTATTAGTAGTGTCAGGTATTAAATTTTTTTATGTTGTACTTGATGATGATACACTTAAGTGATACACATATTATTATTCATGTCGGTCTTTTTTTTATGTTGTACTAATTTCGTTTACTGTTTGTCATGGCAGGTGTTGAAAGATGGTGGGCGCTGGTCGGGAGCGCGCCAAGGCCCCTTCTTCGTCGGCGCGTGGTCTGAGGTCTTCCATTCCAGACGCACCTCTCCGCCGAGCGTTGCTGGACAGTATGGCGACACCGCCGGGCCCTTCTTCGTCGACCGCGGTGCCCAGCAGGGGACGAGGTAGGAAGAGAGGAGGTGGGGCACGTGGTCGCGGGAGAGGAGGTAGGGTGACTGCTACGGCGCCTTCCTCGCCGCCACCCCCAGCTGTTTCACCCGAGCACGTGACTGCTAGGGTGGACTCGTCCGAGGAGGAGGCTACACGGACTCCGGTCCACGAGCCTCCGGTCCACGGGTCTTGGGCCCACGAGCCTCGGGTCGACTGGCCTTCGGCCCACGAGAGTTCGGCCCACGAGACCCCGGAGGAGCACACGTCCGGATGGGGTACCTGGCCGGATCAGCCCGAGGAGCCGAGTGGCCATGCTGATGATGGCGGGGAGCCGACTGATATTGAGGAGGAGGGGGCACCGTCTACCAGCGTGGTGCTACACGGCTCCCGTCCGTGCCGGCGACCCGCGAGCAGAGGTGGTTGATTTTCCCTGATGGGGAGAGGTACGTAAGTGCATTTAATATTTTTGTACCTTCTGCATTCACGTTTCTTCAAATAACTAATGCGTTGGCCTTGTCATGCTGCAGGGGTTGGGACCACCATCATAGTGTCCGCCGGCCCAACTCCGTCCTTGGAGTTCTTTGCCGGCAAAACTTCCCGGGGTTTGTCACGTTGCCTGGTGAGGGTCGGCTTCCAGAGCTTGGATTGAGCTGGGAGCACTACGTGGCTGCCCCGGCCCCGCCGGATGAGATTATCGACGGTGTCTTGTGCGACACGAGGGCAGACATGGTGATCAGAAAGTTCTGGGTAATTTCTCCTTTACACATTTAAAAATCTTCAACTAGCTAGTTATTAATTGTACTAATCAATATTGTCTCATTTGATTGCAGACATTCTACAGGTGTGAGGAGGGATACGAGGAGGACGCGGCACATGTTATCGAGAACATCTACAAGCGCCTACTACAGAACTTACGGCACGAGGCTCGGGTGCAGGCTGTTCGAGACTACTACGCCTTGCGTGGTATCAAGAAGACCAAGCCGGCGTGCCGCGATAAGTTCCTGAGTAAGGAGTAGTACATGAAGGTAATTCTTAAGGCCTTCTACATAAGTTCCTTCATTTAGTAATTCTTAGCCGTAGCGCTCAAGTTTCTATTTGCTAACTTAGCCGTAGTGCTCAAGTTTCTATTTGCTAACTTTGCATATTGTAATATGTATGGATCGATGGAACTATGTGCAACCTACTATGTATGTATGGATCTATATGTATGTGCTAGATATTTATTATGTTGGATATATAAATGCTGGATATTTATTGTGAAAGAGTCCTGTGATATATTTGCTGTGATAATTGTTGGATATAAGAAAAACAGAATAAAAAATAGGCAGTGCAGGCTCTTTGCCGTCCGCCACGGACGGCAAAGACACCTTTGCCATCGGTGGCAGACGGCAAAGGGGGCACGTGGCGCCCACCTGTGCTTCCTGAGAGATGGGCCATTTGGCAAATTTGCCCACCGTGGCGGACGGCAAAGCTAAGCTGATGGCAAAGACATTGCCTTTGCTCTCCGCCGTGGCAGACGGCAAAAAAAAGCGGGCGCTGACGCATTGCTGACGTCAACTGGCGGACGGCAAAGAGGCCGCCGTTAACCACCTAACGGACTAAGCTGGCGGACGTCCAGTATTTTTTCCGTCCCTCCTCTTTGCCGTCCGCCGCTGTAGGCAAAGGACTCTTTGCCGTCCGCCATAAAAAGTAGACAGCAAAGGACCTGCTTACCGTAGCCTACTTTGCCGGAGCCTTTTGCCGTCCGCGGTGTACAACAAAGATGCCTACACATCTCATTTATTCCCAGCTTGCAAGATTCATAACCAACAAATAAGATTCATATAATAAGTACAACAAATATGCCTACACATCTCATTGATTCCCAGCTTGCAAGATTCAGAACCAACCCATTAGAGCCTTTTGATAAAGTGAATATCGCGATCAAATCCATCTTGGCTGGCCGTGTCATACAACCAAAGAACTTGGCGAATGCTCTTGACCGTCACAACATCTGTAGTTGAGTATTCCTATTTGCACAACACAAACAAGAAGAGCATGATTACTATGATAGTGGCACTCCTTGAATTCAACCTGCAACTCCACTCGGATGAGGCCTGCTTGGAGTTCCATGATTCAATTCATGCGCCTTTTTCTGTAGTTCACCTGAAATGAAGCAAAGATTGCATCATTCAACTAGCAAGAAGTACTTGCTCTCATGAGCTGGCAGGTTCTTCTTTAGTAGTTGCACTAAAATTGAGGAACATTAAGGTTGGCAGTCCGGCTCATGTAAGGTGCAACTATAATTTGCTTATCCTTTTGTGCAGTTCCACTAAAATAAAGTGCCATTGTGGTGACAGTGACGGCTCATCCTGCAAAGGCTAATAAAATGTTGCACGAGATTACCAGCAGAACTTGACGAAGATTTTGGAAACTCGAATAACCATTTTGTGCAGTTCCGCCAAAATTGAGAGATGGTTCCCATGTGACATTTTAGTTGAACTGCACAAGACACTCATTCCAAAAAAAAGTGTTTTGTGCAGTTCACCAAAAGGTCACAATAGCAACAAGGTGAAAGGGATATCCCTATATGCACAAAAAGATAGAAACTAAACAGTTGCTGGTCAATCAGAATATATGAAACATACACGAAATGAAAAGAAGCATCTTAATTATGTTGATGCCAATCACGCAAGGACAGTAGAAATTTTAAATCGTTAGCAATGCTTCATGTTATAGGAAGCATTACGATCAACAATGACATTCGTCAAATATGGGTTTACTTTAATGGTGGCATTGCTTGTTTACCAGATACAGTAAATCAACAACAGCTAAAGAGTTGGTTTAAGGGCATGGGACCATGGGGACACCAGGACACTCAGCAGCGTAAAGGAGCAACTTACTTATCATACTGGGGAAAACAGCAGGAGTACCATTTGTAACACATTTTAATTGCATCTTATCACTAGAGGCATTAGATTAACAATAACACTGGTTAGACATGTTCCTGAGGTAATAGTGTGATCGCTTCATTTTACATGCGCCCTTATATTAACAACAGAAAAAGGTTGGTATAAGGACATGCGACAGTGGACGCATCAGCACAATGTACCTACAAGGAGGCATAAAGTGGTGATGTCGAGTTTGTTCATGCTATGTGAGGGCAGCAAATCTAATCCTGGAGACCTTTTACTATGTGAGGGCAGCAGATCTAATCCTGGAGACCTTTTACTATGTGAGGGCAGCAAATCTAATCCTGGAGACCTTTTACTATGTGAGGGCAGCAAATGGACCTTTTACTATGTGAGGGCAGCAAATTTAATCCTGGAGGCCTTTTACTATGTGAGGGCAGCAAATCTAATCCTGGAGACCTTTTACTATGTGAGGGCAGCAAATCTGATCCGGAGACCTTTTACTATGTGAGGGCAGCAATTCTAATCCTAGAGACCTTTTACTATGCGAGGGAAACAATCTAATCCTGGACATACTCTGTTGACTTGTCCACTAGCCACCACTTTCTATCCTTTTTTCAACCAATAATAGATCTGTTCCTTATCCAGTTTGTACTGCGTTTTCCCATTATTTCCCTTTTCAACCAAGAGACCGGTTGGGTATCCGGTCTCTACTAGTTTCGCCATATTATTTCCTCTTTGAATCAAGTCCTAGATTCATGCTAAAACTTTCCCCCCTTTCTTCGTTGTTTGAACCAAGTCCTAGATTCGAATGCATGAAGTAGCTTTACCTCTAATAATACTAAAAATTTAGGTGGCTTTGGAAGAGCTGATGGGAGTAGAAAAAGATGCACATGCAGACATGTGGGGAGCTGGGGCAGTAGAGCAAGGCCGCTTTCGAAGAAGTTATACCTGAGTGTCGTCGGGATATCGGCGGCGGCAGGTCGGATCTGCGCACAATACGGCAGGGAGGAAGAAGGGTCGTAGGACCTCCCGAGCCGGCGCTGTGTCGGAGAGAACAGCACGGGCAGAGGATCAGACCCCTCCGGCAGCTGTGGGTTTCCTCCCTCGCCGGCGATGACCGCGTGAACAATGCACCTAATCCTCTACACACACCAGCCGAAGGGATCCGGCCGGATCTGTGACCAGCGGTGAGCAGAGAAAAAATGTCGGTGCCGCTGTCTTGTTTATATCAGGAGAGGATGAGAGAATGAAGAGAGCAACCCTAGTAAAGCAAGCGCTCAGGCCCCTGCGTACATATATAGTGGAGTGATTATCTTTTTCTCTCCACAACAAGCGTTTCAATTTGTGTACGTGGCATTAAAGAAAAGAAACTCTCTATTTAAGGTGACTAACTGTACGACTCCTAATTACTACTAGTAGTAGTAGTATTGTTCACTTGTGCTCCCCGGCCCTCCATTCATTGAACAACCCCACGGGTGAATAGACATATAGTACTAGTATTTATATAGAACGAACAAGCTCGAACTATTTTCGCGTAGTTAAAATTTGAGGGCGGGGCTTTTCCCGGGCAGTACGCACGACAATTTTCACGTAGGTGGTTTGACAGAGAGGCGAGGAGGGTGAGGGAGTAGCGGATTCAACTTACTTACTGCTAGAAAGGTCGGGCTGTGCGACTAGACGGCGCATTACTGCTGGAAAGACTTGTGATATGACTACTCACTATAGTCATGAATTACTGGCGGTATGACCGGGGTGTTGCCCCCCTTCCGTTCCGCACTCTAATCTGGTGTATGACACGTATTACGTTGACCCGGATGTTGCTGGCTCTCCCGCATGTCGGTGAAGTAGTACGTAGTAGTAAGAAGGAGCAAAGAATCATGCGATATAAGTCTTTCTAGAGATTCCAACAAGTGACAACATATGGAGCAAAATGGGTGAACCTACACTCTAAAATATGTCTACGTATATCCGTATGTTGTAGTAAATTTGAAATGTCTAAAAAGACTTATATTTAGGAAAGGAGGGGGTAGTAGTACTACTACTCACGTCGGAGGAGTGCGAACCACGGCAGCCCAGTGAATCAGCAGTAGAAAACAATGTGCTGATATGGCCGTAAAAACAAAATGTGCCATGGTCTAGACTGTAGCATGTACAGTACTACTCTTCTTTGTTTCGATCCCTGAGTTAGAGCTAGTTTGGGTTGAAATAGCCTCAAATTATCCAAACAGGAGGGGTTAGTTTGAGCTAGTACGCTCTAACCCAGCTAAAAAAACTAGCCCAGTGGAGAGGTTCTAATTGGGTTACTTCTCCTCGGGCCCACTAAAAGAGAACCAAAAAATCTCCCCTGCCCACACCAGATCGCTCCTCTGCCCCCCCCCCTCGCACGACTCCTCTCTATTCCCCATCGGCCCGCCCGCCCAAGCGCCGCTCCGCTGCTCGCCCTCTCTCTCCTCCGGCGGCCCTCTCCCTCCGGCCTCCGCTGCCCTCCTCCGACCGCCCTCTCCCTCCAGCCTCCGCTGCCCTCCTCCGGCCGCCCTCTCCCTCCGGCCTTCGAAGCTCGCCCCGCTCCCCCTTCACCGGTCGTTTTTCTCCCTCTGTCTTGCGCGGCGGCAGTGCATCTACCAGGGAGGTCGCGAGAGGGGTGAGTTTGTTCGTTCCTTCTCTGTCTCACAGCCATATCATTGATCTTGCTCGCTCTAGCGCTAATTCTGATTTGGAAAAGTAGATCCTGATTAAACTTGGTATAGATTTGTGGTGCACGCATGGAATTGTTTCATGCTGCTTGAGGAGGTAATAAATCTTTCTGGAGGCCCAAAGATTTAGTTCACCTTTCTAGGTATTTCAGTTTCAGGCTTGCATTATTTCTAGAGGCCCAAAGAATCAGTTCACCTTTCTAGGTATTTCAGTTCCAGGCTTGCATTGTTTCTAGAGGCCCAAATATTCAGTTCAGCTTTCTAGGTATTTCAGTTTCAGGCTTGCATTATTTCTAGAGGCCCAAAGATTCAGTTCACCTCTCTAGGTATTTCAGGTTCAGGCTTTCATTATTTCTAGAGGCCCAAAGATTCGGTTCGCAGTCGTCGGCAAGTGGCCCTGCTACCCATGCCGGTGTCGACCTCAACTCGCAAGCACCGGCATCGGAGGGGTTCCCGGGGCTTGGGCTCTATAGAGCCTTCCTCGAGAGCGACGATGACGAGCTCCTCCCTGGGTGCGTGAGGGGCTCCGGGTTCCCTCCCTATCGTGAATGACTTCCGTGATGAGTTAGCTCATGCTTTGTTTCATGGAGTGTATTTTTTTTGTGAAGCTTGATTGAGGACTTGTATGTTTAAGTGGGATATCTCAATTGTATGGACAAAGTAAAATTTATCATGTTTTGCATGCTTGATTTGTAAAGATGGTTCATTTATGTCAATTGTGAGCTGGAGGAGGCCACACAAGAGCCAGCCACACCAAATCCGGCAGGAAATAGGGTCCAAAGTAGTCAAATGATTGAGAAAGAACATTTATTGTCAATCTAACCCTGCCATCCTTACACCTCTTTGATTTAGAGTTAGTTCAGGGTTAGAATCTAACTCTAACCTCTAACTGAGTTAGAGTTCTCCTCTTCTGGATTCATCGCCATCATACTTTCCCCATTTCTGTGTTTTTAGTATCTTGCGAATCAAAGAGGCCCTTAGACTAGTTTAGGTCCGATAGTTTTTTATAAACATGTTATGTCCAAAACTTAATGAACGTGGTCCGGTTTCTTTGAAAATCATCCGGTTTCATGTAGTAATTCATTTATTTGTTTATTCTTCTGCGAGGGGTTTGCATGTAATTCATGAGGTCTGAAATGTAAAGTACCCCGGCATATGCTCTGAGTCGTGCATGCACTACGACCCAGATGCTCTATGTCCCACATGTCGGTGAAAGGGAGCACGTGGAAATAGCCTAGGAGTACATATAGGAGGATAAATGCGTGAAAAAATATGTACGGTGAAGCGTAGCTGCGGTTCGAAAAGGGGACCCAAAGTGATGACAGGTATAGGTCGCACGCACCCAACTAGTGGTAGTACTAGACATACGACTGCTTTTTCCCTAAAAAAAGAGGTACGAGTGCTCAGTACTCCTATTCTATCAACGCGAGTCCCATCTGACAACAGCGTTCGTGCTACAGCTAGCTCTTGTCCCTCGTTTCTCTCTTCTCATTCTAAACTTAGCCGACGCTGGGTGGGTGGGGTGGGGATTTGCCGATGGTCGGTTTGCTCAACTGCGGCCCCACCTCACAGTGAAAACATTACGACTGGAATAAAAATGCCATATACTCCTATACTAATAAAACATTCAGGCCACGAGGCAATGCAGTGCTAGTTACAGGAGGCAAGAAGAAGAGATGCATCCATCGACGACGTCCACCTCCTCGACTCAGGGCGCCGGCCCACCGAACGGCGGCTAAGTAGCAGCGGCTTTCGTGGCCAGGTCAACGTGCTTCTGAACAATGGCGTCCAAAGATTCCAGCCGCTGGAAGAAGGCCGATATCTTTCTGTCCTCGCTGGCCTTGTAGTGGCCTATATAGACGATTTCCTCGTAGACGTGGATGTGCAGGTCGACGGTTTCTTGGATGGTGAGGCGCTAGGTGACGAGCACGACCTCGAGGTGCACATTCTTCGTCGCGACCTCCGGCACCTGCAGGGCCACCAGGGCTTGAAAGAGTTCATCACCATGGAGGCCGATGAGGGTGGCAGGCCATGAGGAGAATGGGCGCGCGGGCTGGAGCAGTACGGCAAGGTCGTCCGCGCGCTTCTTGACAGCGGTGAACTTGCGGGTGGAGTGGACCATCATGTCGTCCATGCGAGAGGCGAAGATGGCGTCGGCGAGGGCTACAACGCTGGAAACGCTATGCGGTGCGGGGCCGCAAGCCGGCGCCTTGGATGATTTGGCACAGCCGACTGCCGCTCGCGTCCATCGCTTCCATAGGTGATTCTGGTTTCTGGTCACTTGGTGTTGGATTGGAGTGATCAGTGTTGCGCAGAGACTAGGAGTAGATGGATTATAGTGGTGGGGCGCCTTTATATGAGAATCCAAACTCTGTTGCATTCACATCGTGCTGGCTCTATTATGCTTCTCCAATTAATTCCCTCTGCATGTAATTTGTGGATGCATCATTGACCATTCAATGTCTCGGGAACCGCTCTCTCCCTCCTTGGCATTCAAGCACCTATGTAGGCAACTACCGCTCGCGTCTATCGCGTGTCAGGAGACGTTCTCATCGACGATGAGGTGCCTATGGTGACTTCGTAAATTTCAAGATGATAGTACTAGTATACTCAATATTGTGCACCGTGACCAAGGCGGAGAGGAAAACGAGAGAACTACGTATTTATTTACGGTGTAGATTCACTCATTTTGCTCCATATGTACTCCGTCTCGGTGTAGTCTAGTCACTTGTTGAAATCTCTAGAAAGGCAAATACTCCTTTCTGGTTTACAGGGCTATACTAGTAAGTAGTAGTGGGCTCACATAGCAATTTTGTCTCATGCAAGAGCATGCCTATATGCGTGCTCCAAGGTTCGCAACTACCACGTTCAAGTTGCGCTTGGCTCTTCGCCTCTTCGAGAAGATGAACACTGATGTTACTAGTACTGCTTCTACAGTATCGAATCCACTGTTGCATGTCCGTCCACCGCGAGCGGGAGGGATAGCTTGTTGTAGTAGTATAAGCAAAAGCCTGTCCTTGTCAGCGAACCACCGCGCGCATGGGCAAGGGAGAAGGCGTGTAGTAGTAAAATCAAGCTTCTCCTCGTTGTATGAGTTGACGCGACACATCATAGCAACGGCCCCACAGGGTTGCCTCTAAACTTGGCGGAAAGACCCGCAGTGTACAATACTCCATTTGCTGCAACCTCTAACATTTACCCCACCACAAATTAAAATATATATTCGTGTCTTGACCAGATGAGCATGCAAACTAGAATCACCAGGATGACAGGTAGGGCCAGAAGATTATTTTAATAAGAAAAGCATGGAGCCGACCCCAACGATTTTAAGCTTACAGGCACGGTACACGCTATCCTATACTAATCTACACATGAAACTGCCACACGAGCGTCCGGGCTGCGCTTGGCTCTTCGCCTCTTCGGGAAGTCGAACAATTATGGAGTACTACAGTGTGCTTCTGGCCATCTGACACCGATTGAACTACTGCATGTCCACCACGTGCGGGAGGGAGAGCGTGTAGCGAACGAAAGCTTCTCCTAGTCCTGCCGGCCACCATGCTCATGGGCGAGGGAGGGACGCAGCTTCATTGACTTACTGCTCCTGCCTTTGGTCTATGACGGGTGGGCCCAACAAGTGGGTGGCCCACCTGTCATGTAGCCAAAGGCAGATGTGGTTAAGGCGAGAGGGCATTGTAGTAATCAAACTTCTCGGTCTTACGAGTTAACACGACACATCAAAGCACTGCACTCGATATATTTCAATAATTTGTGTTTACCAATGCATTAATTACAACGCATGCATGCATGCCGTGACTCTCCTTTTGATACTTGCATGTGTTGATGTAATGCACCTTTAAGTAGTATGAATATGTGACGGTAAAGCTTTGTAATGCCCCGGCCCTAATAAAGCGAGAGATGGTTGTCCACGAGGAGGGCGAGATCATGTAGACGGAACATGACCCGATGATGGAGCTCTCTATGGTCTCGATGGACCTCACCTTGCTCCACTGCCCCTTGTGCCTCCGCCCCTTGAAGCCTCCAGTGTATGAGGTTTGAATACACCTCCTCCGTTCAGCTGATCAAGCAAGGTGCGGGTTTCTTGATTGATGTGTTGTTCGATTGATTTGTGCAGTGCAAGGGAGGGCACCTGGCCTGCATGGACTGCCGCGTCGAGCGCCCCGGGAACGAGCGGCAGTGCCAGAAGTGCGAGCGCGGCGGTGGCTTCGACGTGCCGAACTCGGTGGTGGTCGCCGTCCTCCCCTCGGTGAAGGTGGAGTGCCCGCATGAAGGCTGTGGGCTCTACGTCACTTACCACAAGCTCGCCGATCACCAGGCGCCAACAGAAAATGGTTCGAGGGAGAATAGAACAGAGGCTGACATGGGGGTCCACATGTCAGGTTCAAAAAGCTCGCCGGCGCCCGAAGACTGCGGTGGACGCCGGCGTCGAACCATGGCGAGTTAGGGGGATCGGAGGGTACCAAGAGCTTCAGCGTGTCCTTCCGCGTCGGTGGGTGGTGGACTCGACCGTCGGAGAGCACCACGTCGACAGCGACACTTTCTCCGGCGGACGGCGGTTCGGGTGATGGTGGGGAACTCCGGTGGTGAGCTGCAAACTTCGAATTGAAGCGCGGGTCAGAAGGAGGGATGCACTAGAGGGCTACTGGCAAGAAATGGGAGGCGGAGGTGCACGCACGGGGGCGAATCGAGCTGGATCCCGTGGCGGGTCGCGGCGGCCGGAGTCGAGGAAGGAGACCTCCTCAAGGCTCTTCTAGTGGCTAGGCATGCTCTAGGTGGAGTGCAGAGGTGGTGTGGGTTCGAGTTGAACCTCGGGGCCTCTATTTATAAGCGGATCGAGGGGGTGGCCGTGAACGGAGAATCTCCGGCGAGCGATTACGGCGAGGTAGTGGTTGAGCAGGTGGTTTGAGTGGCCAGGCAGCATTAGTGAGGTTTACTGGTGCCGTTCCACTGCTAAACTGAGTTGGTCTTGGCGTAATGGCGTCGGTCCACGGTGGGGTGGCCGCACGGGCACGTCGGCGGCAGAGAGCGCGCTCCGCGCCCAGCGGTTCACGACGAGAGTGGTAGCGTGTTCTGGGGAGTGGAAGGCCAGGCGGCGAGCTCCGGTGGCTTGGGCGGCGCTGGGTGGCGCCGTCTGCGCCGCGCCTCTCTCTGCCGGCCGCAAAGCCGCCGCTGGCGTCAGTCACGGGGCGGCGCACCTCCTCCTGCTCGTCGCCGATGTCCGCAAGGTGCCAGGGGATCGTGCGGCGCAGGAACAAGGGGGAGGGGACGGGGAGCAAGGCGACATCGAGGCACTGTCGAGATCGACAACAAGTTCTGAAGAAAACGACAGTGTACTGAAACTGTTCTCTGAACTTTACTGAACCTGATTTTGACAATGCACTGCAGGTGTTCGACAGAATGATTTGGCAACGAGAAAAAATTTCCTGGGGCTGGGACTTGGTGAGGTGACCACTCAATGCACCCAGAGGCTGCCTGATTTTACTTGGAATTTTTGGAGAAGGATTTGAATGAATTTCACCAAATTTGACAAATCTGGTCCAAACTTGCAGCAAGTGTAGTTTGAAAAATTTGAACTGAAGACCAGTGGATCTCCATGGATCTTGGTTGAGGGTTCAATGGACTAGGAAGGGGAGTTGGTTTGGGGGCAAAAATCAAAACAAAAAGGGTAGCTCCTTTGTAAATCTCCAAGGGCTAGAATAGAAGGTAGAAATTTATCTGATAAGATTTAAATGGAAAATAATTATATGGAGAGGTACAACTTGCTGGATTTGATGCAAAACATGATCGAAAGATGAGGGAAGGTTTAGGAGAGTGGATTTGCACTAAGGCCATGGCAAGAGGGAATTGTTGAAAGTGGTAAAGGATCATTCCAAAAGCCATAGTGCAATTTCAAAGAGATTTTCAAAAGGCATTTTTCTCAAGTGGAAAGTATTTTGTCTTGAGTCAAAATAAAAAGGCAAGGACCTCCAAGACCAAAATCAAGTCTTGGGTGAATACAAAATAAAAAAAACTCTTGCCATAAAAAAATATACTGAAAGGGAGGTTTCTTTGGAAGAAAAATTTAAATCACCTCCCTCAAGTCAAATAAAATCTTTTGAAAAATCCAAATAAAATTTTGGGTGTCACAACACCTACCCCCTTAGGAAAAATCTCGTCCTCGAGATTTCTGCTGATCCTCAAATAGATATGGATACTCTGCCTGGAGGAAATCTTCCCTTTCCCATGTAGCTTCATCCTCAGTGTGGTTGCTCCACTGAACCCTGAAATTTTTTGTCGTTTTCTGACGGGTCCTCCTTTCAGATTCTTCCAAAATCTTTACTGCCTCTCTCTGTAGGTGAGGTATGGTTTCACATCAATGCTTTCATGGGGTACCTGCTTCTCTGGGTTACTTACACATTTTCTCAGTTGAGAGACGTGGAACACGTCATGGACGTCTGACAACTCCTTGGGTAAGTCTAGTTGGTAGGCTACCGTGCCTCTTCGTGCCTTTATACAAAATGGTCCAATAAATCTCGGGGCTAGCTTCCCTTTAATTTTGAACCGTTGCAGACCCCTCATAGGAGATACTCGGAGGTATACGGAATCACCGGGTTCAAAGCTGACCTCACGATGCTTCTGATCAGAGTAGCTCTTTTGTCGGCTCTGCGCTGTCTTCAGTCTGTCCCTGATCTTCTTAACTTTCTCCTCGACCTCTTTAAGCATGTCTGGGCCGAAGATACGGCTGTCACCTGTTTCTGACCAATTCAGTGGGGTACGACACCTTCGTCCGTACAATGCTTCAAAGGGTGCCATTTGCAAGCTGGCTTGGTAACTGTTGTTGTAAGCAAATTCGGCATACGGCAAACTCTCTTCCCAACTGGATCCATAGGTGAGCACACAGGCTCTTAGCATATCTTCTAGGATTTGGTTTACACGTTCCGTTTGTCCATCAGTCTGAGGGTGGTACGCTTTACTGAAAGCTAGTTGCGTGCCCAGAGCTTGTTGTAGGTGATCCCAAAATTTGGAGACAAATTGTGTGCCTCGGTCGGATTTTATAGTCTTTGGGACTCCATGCAAGCAAACTATACGGGAGAGATAAAGTTTGTCCAGTCTTTGTGTGGAGTAGGTAGTCTTCACGAGAATGAAATGAGCAACCTTGGTTAGTCGGTCTGTGACGACCCATATGGCGTCATTTCCGCGTTGTGATCGGGGTAATCCGACAATGAAGTCCATTCCTATTTCATCCCATTTCCACTCCGGTATCCTGTTTGGCTGGAGTAGCCCTGCTGGCTTTTGATGCTCGGCCTTGATGCGCTGACATGAATCACAACAAGCAATGAATGTGGATATATCTCTTTTCATACCGTGCCACCAAAATCTTTCCTGAATGTCCTTGTACATTTTGGTTCCTCCAGGATGGATCGAGTATGGAGCGGTGTGGCTTTCGGTTAAGATTTGTTGCTTGAGTTCCTCAACGTTAGGTACGCAAAGGCTGTCTCCGTACCATAATGTTCCTTCACTGTCTATGACGAACTCTAAAGTCTTACCAAGGTCCATTTTCTTCTTTATACCTTCGATGCTGGGATGTCCCTGTTGAGCCTTCTTAATTTGTTCCACTAGGGTGGGTTGCATCTCCAGTTTTGATACGGTGCCCTCAGAGACTAACATCATGTTGAGCCTAGCGAACTCTTGCTGAAACTCAGGCCTCAAGTTTTGCGGACCGTCATTGTCCGGGCTGGGGTTTCGACTAAGAGCATCGGCCACTACATTTGCTTTCCCTGGATGGTAGTGAATACCGACATCATAGTCCTTGACCAATTCCAACCAGCGTCGTTGGCGTAAATTTAGCTCTGGCTGTGTGAAAATATATTTGAGGCTCTTATGGTCGGTATATATTTCACAGCGATTTCCCAACAGAAAGTGCCTCCGCTCCTTGAGTGCATGTATAACTGCTGCTAGCTCCAAGTCATGTGTTGGGTAATTTTCCTCATGTTTTCGCAGCTGCCTGGAGGCATACGCGACAACTTTGCCATCCTGCATCAGCACACACCCGAGACCTTTTCGGGATGCGTCACAATACACTTCAAAACTCTTGTGTATGTCTGGTACAGTTAAGACCGGTGCGGTTGTCAGCTTCTTCTTGAGTTCTTGGAAGCTCTGCTCGCATGCTTCCGTCCATACAAATTTCTTGTCCTTCTTGAGCAACTGTGTTATAGGTTTTGCCACAGTGGAGAATCCTTCAATAAATCTTCTGTAATATCCGGCCATCCCTAGGAAATTCCGCACATCTGTAACGTTGGCGGGTGGCTTCCAGTCAAGTATGGCTTTGACTTTTTCTGGGTCTATGGCCACGCCTTCTTGGTTCAATAAATGGCCTAAGAAACCAACTTGTCTTAGCCAAAATTCGCACTTGCTAAATTTGGCGTACAACTGATGTTTTCTTAATTCTCCCAAAACAATTTTGAGGTGCTCAGCATGCTCTTCTGGTGTCCTTGAGTAAACCAGAATATCGTCAATGAATACCACAACAAATTTGTCCATGAATTTCATGAACACTTTGTTCATGAGGTGGACGAAATATGCGGGGGCGTTTGTTAGACCAAAAGGCATCACTGTGAACTCATATAATCCGTATCTGGAAGTGAATGCTGTCTTAGGTATATCTTCTGTCCGTACTTTCAGTTGATGATATCCCAATCTCAAATCAATTTTTGAGAATACCTTGGCTTGTGCGAGCTGGTCAAACAAATCATTTATCCGTGGCATCGGATATTTGTTTTTGATGGTGACCATATTGAGGGCTCGATAGTCTATACACAGTCTCAGTGTCCCATCCTTTTTCTTGGCGAACAACACTGGCGAACCCCAAGGCGAGGAGCTGGCTCGAATAAATCCTTTGTCCAAAAATTCCTTTATCTGCTTCTTCAACTCCACCAATTCTGAGGGTGCCATTCTATAAGGCTTCTTATAGATGGGAGCGGTGCCAGGTGCTAGTTCGATGCTGAATTCTATCTCTCGGTCTGGTGGCATGCCTGGCAGTTCTTCAGGGACCACATCAGGAAACTCGCATACCACTGGAACTTTTCTCAGTTCAGAAATGTCCACTTTGTTCAGTTTTGGTTGCCGTGACCGTGGTCTTTCTTGAGCTGTAACCTTTATTGTCTTGCCATGATGGTGGGTGAGAATCACGGTCCGGTTAAAACAATCAATGAGTCCTTTGTTGGTGGTCAACCAGTCCATTCCTAAAATGACATCCAGTCCTTTACTCTCCAACACGATGAGATTTGCTTGGAATTGTAGTCCTTCGAACTCAATGACCACTCCTTGGCAGTAACCCTGAGCGATTTGCTTATTTCCGGGGGACTTGATGATCATAGATTTTTCCAAGGGAAGTATCGGAAAACCATGTTGTAAAACAAAACTCTTCGAAACGAACGAATGGGAAGCTCCAGAATCAAACAAAACCGTGGCAGGTACTGTGTTGACAGGGAACGTACCGAGCACGATGTCTGGGGCATTCTGCGCTTCTTCCCTGGTCACATGGTTCAGGTGACCCTTCTTGTGGTTGTTGTTGGGATTGAAATTGTTGCGCTTGGGGGCTGGATTGTTTCCACCATTGTTTGGCTTGGGGGCCGAGTTCCTTGGTTTTGGGCACTGTTTAGCATAGTGCCCTTCTTCACAACAAGCATAGCAGGTGACCCCTGGATGGTATGTGTACTCCTTGTCTCTGGCATGAAACTGTCTGACGGGCCTTGGATCAGCAGTCGTGGATCTCCTTGCTTCTGTCCTTGGAACACCAGTCTTGCTTCGGTTGTTGCGAGCAAGAGTCGTCTTATCCCTCTTTCGCTTACGGAGATCTTCCAGACTACGGCGCTCATTCTCCAAGGTAATGGCCTTGTCAACCAGAGTTTTAAAATCCGGGAAAGTGTGTACAACCAGTTGGCATTTTAGTGCTGGTGCCAGGCCGTCCAGGAATTTTTCCATCTTCTTGTTTTCTGTCATATGCTCGTCGTAGGCATAACGGGATAGCTGGGTAAACTGACCATTGTATTCTGTCACTGACATGCCTCTCTGCTTCAGGTCATCAAACTCCCTCTTCTTGTTTTTTATGATGCTCCTGGGGATGTGTGCCCCACGGAAGCTTTCCTTGAACTCTTCCCAGGTGATGTTGTGTTCACTGGGATGCATGTGTAGGAAGTTTTCCCACCATGCTGCAGCTGCTCCAGTAAGGTAGTGTGGTGCATAAAGCACCTTCTCATGATCTGAACACTGAGCAATAATCAGTTTCCTTTCAATGTCACGAAGCCAATCATCGGCTTCCAGTGGCCTATCGGTGTGAGCAAAAGTTGAAGGGCGAGTCTTCTACAACTCAGATAACTTGGAATGTGGTTGATAGGGTTCACGGTGGTTTCCCATATTGATGACGTGATTCATCATCTCTTGGTGTTGTTGCTGGCTTTGCTCGAAGAGGCGGCATACTTGAGACAGGGCTGCTTCGCTGTCCTGTTGACTGGAATGACCCTGAGTGAAATTGTTGCTAGTCTGTGTCCCATAAACCTCTTCTGGCTGATTGGGCATGGAGCGAGTCCACGGGCGAGACATCTTTCCAGTCTGGGGTATTATGTTGCAAAACCCGTGAGAAGAACTGTGTAGCACAAGGAAAATCTTGCAAAGGCAACAATTTAAAAGACCTCAAAGTTTTTAAGAAAACATAAACGATTTTGCACGGAGAAGAACCGCTTAGCTTATATCTTACACGCGAAAAGCAAACACACGATACAACACTCAGGATGTGCGTACACATTCCTGACATGTTATTTAGACTAGCGAACTCCTCCGGAAAGCAGCAAGCACACCAATACAAACTAGCGTACAGAGAAAACACATCATACAAGCAGACATAACGCGCGGCTACTCGGCGCTCTCAGTCGGAGATGGTGAAGATTTCCTTCCCCTTGCCGATGGCAAGACTCAGCGGTCCAGGAGAATCAACCTCCACCTCCTCTCTAGCTGGCTCCTGGCGCGTAACGCTGTGGTGCGGTGATGGCGCAGGAGCGACCGGTGGTAGAGCGGGTGCGGCAGGCGGTGCAGCTCTGACTGGAGTAGGAGCGATGACTCGGTCGAACTCCTCAGTGGTGGGCAGACGGCGTGCAGTGGCCAAAACGGCTGGTGCATAAGAGGCTGAAGACAAGACGAAAGTCAGAGGCGGTGCCGTGTGGAGAAGCTCCTTCCTGCTGGCAGGACCGCCCCGGACTAAGTCCATGCGAGCAGCCACAAGATCGTCTACGAGGTTGTCGAAAGACTCCTCCAGAGCCTTGAGGTACTCAACAACCATCTCGATGGCTCCATCTTGCTCTCCCCGATGACAGGCGAATGCATAGTGACTGCTGTATGGCACATGGCATGGGAGGTAGCGGTAGCGACGAGTCTTCATCGTAGGAAGGATGTCCCAAAGACGAGCTATCGCCTCACGGGCAGCCATCTGCATGGCATGCCTCTCCGTAGGCATGGCCCTTCCCACAAAACGGAAGTGGCGAGCTGCAGAACGTCCTCCCTTGAATTGCACCACAGCTTGGTGCATAGACACGTCGTCACTGAGCTTGTGCTGATAGAGCGTGAACTCCGGGCGAGCCGCTGGCCCGATCGCGAGCTTGGTGATGGAGACTAGGAGCTTGACAAACCCCTCGGGCACGTTTGTGAACACTCGATTCTCACAGCTGCTGCCAGCCATCTACAAAAGTAGGCAAAAATTCTGAGTAGTCATGTCATAAATTTATGATGACCAACAGAAAATAGCTACAATTGCAAAGTGCTGAAAAAGCACAAAAGACGCTAATAACCGATTAGCGATCGCACCTAGTGGCTTCCTACAGTCAGCCTGCTCTGATACCAAGCTTGTCACAACCGGTTTTTCAATAAAATAATTATTGAGAGACCAATCCCTTTTACGGACCAGTAAGGAAGAATTCCTTCTCACTGGTAGACAATATCTTGGTCACAGAAGAAAAATACCAGGAGTACTGAATATAATACAAGGTTGAGCGGAGACTTCCCAACAATTTATTACATGCACGCCGATAAAACAAGACGGCGGATAGGGTGGCATAACTACTAACTCACGATAATAACGGTGGTGGAAATATCACCGCGAAGTGAGTGATATGACTCCTGAAGACTACAGCTCTTCGAGCGTCGGAGTGAGGCTCGAGGAGACTTATTGCGGGTGGCGGAAGCGTATATAATACAAGTGACCAATATCCGGGATCGCGCAGGACTGACTGGGGCTCCTCTAGGCGTCGGACGCGCTATCAAACTCTTCATCCAAGAGATCGCCTTCGTCAACATCTGGCCAAATCAACAAGCCAGGTGAGTACTATGAAAGTACTCGCAAGACAGTTCGGACATAAGATATAACAAATGAAAACATGAAGCATATGAACAAGTTAACCAGTGCGTTCAGACATAGAGTTAATAAATACTGCGTGCCAAACGAGGGTCTGAATGACTCCTCGAGAGGAAACTGCAGAATAGTAATACTGGTGCCAAACGAGGGTCTGAATGACTCCTCGAGAGGAAACTGCAGAATAGTAATACTGGTGCCAAACGAGGGTCTGAATGACTCCTCG